>NC_090655.1:127189740-127420063 GCF_040937935.1 Hyperolius riggenbachi | reverse complement strand
GATATGACAACAAAAGTTGTCAGATGATACCTTTAATGACTATTTGTTGAAGATTTCGCTGCAAGCTTTCGAAACTGTTTCTTATTCAGGCATGAAGCAGAACTACTTGCAACCATAAACTGTTGTAATAAGTTAAAACAAATTAAAAAGAAACACATTGAAAACAACTAAACACATTGTGTGTACTATAGGTCCAAATCCAGTTGTCAATAAGTAAATAATGTATCCACATTGCACAATGAATAACACATGACTTGACTTACAAACAAATTCAACTTACAAAAATCCAGAATATAACCCGTTTGTTGGTAGGGGACCACAAATTCTATGCATTTCTACATAGTGCTGATATTTTCTGAAGCTTTACAAATTACATGCCACTAGCTGTCCCTCAGAGAAACTTACAGTCTAATTCCTACTATAACACTATACATACATCTAGTGATGATGGGCAGATTCAACCAAGATACATTTCTCTCTAATCGAATCTGATTATAGAGATTTGTTGACTGCCCATTAGGGTTGCCATGGTATACCGCAGTTTGATTGTGCATGGTAATCATTCCATGCACAATCCCATTTTACCGGTCTTAGGGGCATCGGCAGTAAGAGAACGTCGCATCGGCAGGGAAAGTGGGCAGAAACTCACCTTCCCTCCGCCACACGCGGCTACAATCTACTTCATCCCAGGCGTCGTCGCGTTGGTTACAGCGCCCCCTGTGATGCCATCACAGGGGGCGCTGTTATTAAAGCGGATCCAAGGTGAAAAACTAACTATAACAAGTAACTTGTCTATATATCTTATCTAAAGTTTAGATAGTTTCATCAGCAAATCTAGCTGCAAACAGCTTCAATGGTTTCTGATCATTTATTCCTGTGATACAATGAGAGCAGCCATGTTCGGTTTGTCACATTACACACAGGCAAGCTGCTCTGCATCTCCAGCCCTCAGCCTGTGAAAACTTCACTCCCCCCTGCTCCCCTTCCGATTCTGAAATCTCTGGCTAGAAACTGCCTCCTCCTCCTGCCCAGACTGAGCTCCCATAAGCCCTTGCTACTAAGGTTTAGAGTGCCAAGGCACTCTGGAGAAGCTGTGGGCAAGGCGTGTTTAGTTTATAGGGAATTGGAGTATTAAAACAAAACAAACTTGGCTTGAGGGTTGCCCTATAAACTATATGAAAAGGAAAACAATTATGCAATGTGTAAAAGTTTATCTCAGATCTATCTATCTATATACATACATATACACATACACAGAGCACTACTTTTGCCCACAACACATTTATTTAAAAGAATAAGTGCAGCACACAAAGCAGCAATGCTGCTTCTAGCACAGAAGAATGTTTGGGCACACACTGCTCTGCCTATAATCTGAATGTATGAGATTTATTTACTCTACATTATCTCTGTAGCCGAACAGGAACTTAGGCTACAACCTCTTTATCCTGAATAGACTGAGGTGTGTCTTGAGGAGGAACTTCAAGGGATGGGCTCCAGGACAGGAGGGGAAAAAAAAGCAAAAAGACAGAAAACACCAGGACTGCCAATATAGTGTCGTATTTTCAGCACTTGGATAAAGGAACGAAAATAGTGTTTCTTACAAAGGCGGGTTGCTAAAAGGAAAGCACAATCGAAGGCATGTGGATAATTGGTCTCCACACAGGTTGTTCTTTTGTATTGCTGTCAGTCGCTCTCCAGTAAAAACAAAAATAAGAAACAGCTTGGTATCAGACACCAGTGGTTAACACCTACCTAGGGGAAGACTGGAATAGGTGGGCGCAGGCCCCCCAGGGATATAAGATAGTTTTAAATATGTTTCAAATAACAGTCTTACCTTGAGCCAGGAACGAGGTATAGTAACATTTCTTGGACACAAAAGTACAACGCATTTCACTGGCTTTATCAACTTTTTCAAGTCATTAGTACAGTGTCTGTAATATGAAACGCATGGACTTGGAGCACCTGTTTAAATAAGTGCTCCAAATCTGTGCTTTCCATCTCACAGACACTGAAGTATTGATCTGAGGAAGCGATCGAGCCCACAAAATGGATGGCCATTTTATTGTGTCCAATACTCTTTTTTATTGTACACCCCATTCCTAGTTTGAGGTAAGACTGAATTTATAATCTGATCTTGCAGTCTGGATCTCTCACAGATGCAAAGGGGGGGGGGGGGGGGGCCGAATCGAGGGGCCGATGAATACATGCTACATTCTCAGATCAGACGCCGCTGACGAGAAGCAACTAGCATGTGTACACTGGTTTACGCAGGCTAAAACAATGGATGTGGTGAGATCTATACCTCATCACATGTCCAGCTCAGACGAGAGGCACGTGAAGTCCTATAAAGAGATTTAGGAGTTTCCCTGAAGCATCCTGAGAAAAACAATTGGGCCAAAATTACCACCTACTGAAGACAGATGCACATACCATAAATTAAATCTGTGCCTTCACTAGGGGTGCTCAGTCAGATAACACTTCCAAGTCGATACAGGATTACACAAAATTCTGTAAGCAACTCTAACAAGCTTGAAAAATGGACCAATATGCAGGATTAGGGCCGGTTCACACTTGCTCTCCGCTTTGCACAAGAAGCAGATGCTAATATTAAAAATAGGGTCCACCTTCACTCGTTAAAACAAAATGATCCGTTTGGCGCGTTACATTAATTGTAACGCAGAGTCTGAATTTGGCACATTTTGCCAGACCGGATAGGAAAATGTATGCAATGAAAGCCTATGAGAACAGACACTGTCCATTCTCACTAGGCTAGTTGGCGCATCCGCTTTGCCAATTTCGTCCGCTGCCATGGCGGAGTACTCACATATCCCGCCACAGATCAGTCCCTTCTTCACAGCCGGGTGGCTGGCATAAACATGAGGATCTTCACTGGACTTCAATAGACCAATGGGAATCCTCCGCAACAGTGAAAATTTTCATTGATTCATGGTGAAAGTTCAATGAAAGTTCTCCCTGTTGAAAGGTAGAATTGGCTTAATTCAGCCTAAGGAGAGCCCCATGCTCCTGCAGGCCTACAGGCTAAATATAGATGGACCGAGCCGCAGCGGAAATGGTGAGAGGCAATGCATACGGGTGGACAATATCGTCACAGAAGCAAATGGGAAATTGTTGCAAACGCATGCAAAGCTGACTGAACACATCCACCTAGCAGATGTGCTCACTGTTTCTATTTTGCATAAGCTCTAGTGTGATCCAGGCCTTATATAAATTCTGATTACTGAATTTCATATGCACATTTGAAGGTTCTCCCTCTCGAGTTCATTTGTAAGCCACAGAGTAATCTACATTCCTGACTGTTAACTAGAGATAGTGAACCAGATGCAAATATTTGCAGGCAAATTAGATTCAGTTTGGAATAGGGCCAGTCAAACAACAGGAAGAGCAGTTGATGGGCCTAATTCCAAAAAGCATACAATTTGCATGGAAACTGAAATTATTTGCATCTTACTGACCAATTATAGGGAGAATATAAACTAGCTACAAGAGAATTCCCGTTTTCAATCGGAATGACCAAAACACAAGGTTTGCCCTGAAAGAGAACAGACTTACTCTGAATGAACTCCATATATGCATGGATCAAATAGGGATACTAAAATTAACACATTTAAAAAACGGTTTAGAAGCAAGATTATACTGAAAATAAAAGGTTAATTTGCATTAGTTGTTTACCTTTAAAAATCTTTATAAAAAAAAAAAAAAAAAAAAAATCTTGAAAGACCCAATTTAATTCTAACTTAATGTACTCTATGTCAGACTGAGTAAGGAGACAGAACTAGTGAATAGGAGAACGGTCTGTCATAACTCACTAATGCAGGGTGACATTTGTTGAAATGGCAATCAATGGGGAGCAGCAGGTGCCAGCCACCACCCATCTCATCTCTATAAATATTAAACCAATGGCCACTTAGTTTTACAAAACCCTTCCTGCAACAGGCACGCCGTCATCTACTCCACAGCCTGTCACGTGTGAGGAGAATCCGAACGTAAAATAAACTAACAGGCTACCTAAAGCGGAACTCTGTCTGCAAAGGAAACCAAGCAGAGATCATCCCCTTCTCCAAATCCAAATAAAGAATTACCTGTCAATTTCAATCAAGGGGAATTCCAGGCATAAAAGACATTACCACCGATACAGCTGTAATCTGCACTATAAAACCACAAGTCTAGCACCAGAAAGGCAGCAGAAAATAGTGCAGGAACACGAGCCATCTTGTGTAAACACAATCTACGGCCCAGTGCACACCGAGCGGTTTTTGGAGCGATCCGCCGGCCGCATCCGCCTCTAAAAACGCTTGTCTAATGTATTGCAATGGGATGGTGCACACCGGCGGTTTGCGGTTTTTGCCAAGCCGCAAACGCGCCTCCTGCAGCGCGTTTGCGGTTTTCGGAAGCGTTTCGTCCTCAATGTGAAGTATAGGAAAAACGCAAACCGCTCTGAAAAACGCTAGTTCAGAGCGGTTTGCCAGGCATTTTTGTTACAGTAGCTGTTCAGTAACAGCTTTTACTGTAACAATATGTGTAATCTGCTACACAAAAACGCACGCAAAACCGCTAGGTATGTTTAGAAAACCTCTCTAAACATACCTAGAATCGCTCTAAAATCAGCTCCCAAAACCGCTAGCGTATTGCGGATCTGCTAGCGGTTTTGGTGTGCACTGGGCCTAAGACAGCTATCACACACTAGTGCATTTCGGCAAAAACACATGCAATGATTTTCTATGGGGCCACTGCGTTTTAAGGAGGCATCTGCAATTCTGCACAGCATTCAATAAAAGATGCAACCTGCACTACTTTTCCACACAATGCATGCGATTCTTCATTGAAATGACTGGCTACTGTTAAAAAAAAACACGTGTGGAATCGCAAAGTGCGTACATCATCCAGGAAAACTGTTTCTGCAGATAAAAGTGTGATTGCTCCCTCCGTGGTGCTAGTATAATGAAGGTGGTAGAAGAGATAAACACATCCCACAATTATTAGCTTGTTACTTTGCTTAGGGTACTTACCTCTGCAGGGGGAAGCATCTTGATCCTAATGAGGCTTCCCCATCCTCTTCACATCGGGAATCCAGTGCTGGCAGCCCCCCCAAAAAACACGTGGCCAGTAGCGTACTAGCAGCTCTCCATTCGCTCTCCAGCAGAAATAGCCGAGCCAGATCGGGTAGGCTCTACTGCGCAGGCGTCTGCGAAGTCAAGAAGACCCGACCGGGCTCCGCTATTTCCGCCGAAGTTCAAGCAGAGAGTCGCTAGTGCGCATGCCGACAAGCAAACCTTTGGGGGACCCATCGCTGAATCCCTTCTGCTGCAGGAGACGTAGAGAGCCTCTTTAGGATCTAGAGGCTTTTCTCACCCGAGATAAGTACTCTCCAGGGGCAAATTTTTCCTTAGGTTCACTTTAATAAAGTAACAAAACTGATACTTACCTTGGGATCCTAAAGAGGTTTCCCCATCCTACTCAGCCAGCCCATTCAGGGACCCCCAAAGTGTGGCCTCCCTGAATGTGTGCACTAGCACTGTCCCTTTCGGGCTCCGGTGGACATAACTGAGGCCGTGCTCCTGCCTCTGCGTAACAGCGTGGACCAGTCACGGCTTGAGTAAATAGCTACGCAACTCCACCCCCCACGTCATGTCACACCTGCGCTACTCCGTAGGCTGCACCCCCCCCCCCCCCCCCCCACACACACACACACACACACACACACACACACACACACACACACAGCAACAGAATGCATCCTCAGCCTGTAGATTGACTCCGCGTCTGTACAGCCTCAGCCCAGCGATGTCGCTTGACAGATTGAGTCCTGATCCCAGTCAGGAAACAGCAATCCAGCGAGTATATGGGCCTTTGGGCCTGGGGCTCAATGGCAACAATGTAAACTCAATTCCCTGACCAATTGCAACTGTGACTGGGCCCTGCTGCTACTACCGCTTTGCAATTGTTGCAAGTGGAAAAACCCCCATAAGTTTCCCGTTACAGAGCTAGTCGCTGGCGATTGGCAAGTGCTGTAAAAGCCCTGCCAGTGGGCTTCAGGCCTAAAGGAGAACTTCATTGGGCAGTGTGTAGGTATGCCCAGCATACTCAATTGTCAAATGAGAATCACTGGACCACCTTGAAGAGACTGTGTCTCTGGCAATATGACAACATGAATCTTATTAAAAGAGACTCTGAAGTCTCTCAAAATACAGGTTTTTATTTTAAAAATCTCTTTAACATCAACGCCCTAACTGAAACGCAGCATCCCTGCGGCTGAACACTAAATCACCCCAAACTCCTCAGCAAAAATCCACTACTTTTTGGTCGTGGATTTTGCTGCCCGGGGAGGCAGAGCTTTGGGCTGTAGCTCTGCCTCCATTCATGTCAACCCCTGCGTATCTCCACCTCTCCCTCACCCCTCTCAGTGAAAGAAGACAGAGGGGCAGGCAGAGGCGGCGACCCACGCAGATAGACGCGTGTAGAGGCAGAGCTACAGCCCAAAGCTCTGCCTCTTCACAGAAGCGCTCCCCCACAATGTGCCCCGGGGAGTTTGGGGTGATTTAGATAGTGTGCAGCCACGGGGATGCGGCGTTTCAGTTAGGGAATTAATATTAAAGAGACTCCGTAACAAAAATTACATACATGTTTGTTTTTTTTATCGCACAGACTTTGATGAATTGAAGCCACCAATAAATGATGTCAAACACTTTTCTGTGCAGTAGCAGAAACGTCCTTGGCTGCGACGTGAACCAGCCCTTAAGCTACATACACACCTTCGACTGCTGTTGCCCTATAGACTGATCCATCCAGGCAGATAGGTTTGGATAATAATCGGCGATACAGTAGTTGTTTGCATCGAACGATAACAATTGCTCAATTCAAACTCACGTGTGCCTAGTTACACACTTTAAGCGCTAGCTTCTGATCTGATCAGTAGAACGTCATTGACTTGAAACGTAAACGTGCAACGACGTTGTTTGTTGCAAACTGTTGGGGGTTGCATGTTTTCTAACGACAGTGACCAAGCGAGTGTATGGAGCTCTACAAGCCCAATCTACGTTTAGAACATTGATAATAACCCCAGTAGAAATGTCTTAAAGAGATTTTTAAAATAAAAACTTGTATTTTGAAAGACTTCAGTCTCTCTTTAAACAGATGTTTCGGGACATTCTAGCATTTAAGCATTAGCGTACCTCTGTGTTTTTTGTGTACACCAGAGATGCATTGTAACTAAACTGAGGATATTGCTGTAGAGTAGCTGTTAAAGAGAATCTGTATTGTTAAAATCGCACAAAAGTAAACATACTAGTGCGTTAGGGGACATCTATTACCCTCTGTCACAATTTCGCCGCTCCCCGCCGCATTAAAAGTGGTTAAAAACAGTTTTAAAAAGTTTGTTTATAAACAAACAAAATGGCCACCAAAACAGGAAGTAGGTCGATGTACAGTATGTCCACACATAGAAAATACATCTATACACAAGCAGGCTGTATACACCCTTCCTTTTGAATCTCAAGAGATCATTTGTGTTTCTTTCCCCCTGCATCTCTCATGCACTGAAGTTTCAGGCTGCTCTTTTCTTCCTGCAAACAGCTTTGCCCTTGTCTGTAATTCTTCAGTATGTGAAAGCCCAGCCAGCTCAGAGGACGATTTATCCAGCTTGTAAAAGATAAGAGAGAAGAGAGAAGCTGCCCTAATCTAAATAATACACAGGCAGTGTGCATAGAGGGGCCTGGAAGGGGGAGTTCATAGCAGAACCACAACACTGAAGAACTTGGCAGCCTTCCAGACACAGGCCGACAAGTCTGAGGCCTGGAACCCACTGAAATCCGCAAACGCAAAACGCAACCGCTAGCGTTTTGCATGAGCGGTTTGCAAGCGGATTCATGCGAGTTTTCGGTCGCGTTTTGCAACAGTGTATTTTTTTCCTCAGCGGTTGTGTAGCGTTTTGCGTTTCGCGTTTTTATCCTGATTGGTCCTGTGAATTATTTTTAATTTTGTTACAGTGTGCTGAACCGCAAAACGCTAGCAAAACCGCTCAGTTTAGGTTTTGCTGAGCGTTTCTGCTAGCGTTTCAATACTTTACATTGAAGCGATAACGCTCCCAAAATGCTGCAGGTCCTGCGTTTGCGTTTCTGGGAAACGCAAACGCTCCTGTGGAAGTTGCCCCATCCATTAACATCAGCTGAGCATTTTGGCAAAACGCTAGCGTATCGCAGCGCTGCCAAAATGCTCAAAAAACCGCTCTTGTGGGTTCCAGCCCTGACAGGGGAAAGCTACATTGATTTATTACAGAGACTGTGATAGCAGAAAGTGCTGCAGTAAGCCAGAACACATTAGAATAGCTCTTGGAACTTGTAGGATGATAAAAAACAGGATTCAATTTTTGTTACGGAGTCTCTTTAAATAGAAATCAAAACTAGTCCTTGGTAAGAGTACTTGTGCAGACAGAAATAAAGAGCATCAATCAAGCCCTAAGCCAGTGGTTCCCAACCCATGTGCCGCGACACATACATGTGTCGCGGCAGCTCCGGGTATGTGTCGCCGTGTTAGTGCTCTGTCTCCCTCCGTGCTTCTCTGTTGCCCTGCTATGCCTTCCCCTTTCGTTCTGTCCCATTGTAGTTAGTAGAGGACTACAAGAAAATGGCCGCCAGCATCCACATTTGTGGACAACGGTGGCCATTTTCTTGTAGTCCTTTATCTACTATGGGACGGAACAAAAGGGGAAGGCACTGGCAGAGCAGGGCAACAGAACAGCGCGGAAGATAGCGTCCCGGTTGAGGAGGAGCGGATGGAGAGGCAATCTGCAGTGAGTAGGACAGTGAGTAAGGCACTTTCATGCCACCTCTCTGCAAAAAAATTAAGTAGCTCCCGTTCTAGCAGCAACCCCTGGCTGTGAGAGAAGCAGCCCCTCTGCCAGCAGCAACCACCACCAAAATAGCAGCAGCCCCTGTGCCGGCAGCTCCCACTATACCAGCAGCAGCAAAAGCCACTATGCCAGCAGCCCCCACTATGCCAGCAGCCACAACGCACCAGCAGCCCCCACTATGCCAGCAGCCACCACGCACCAGCAGCCCCCCCTATGCCAGCAGCAGCAGCAAAACCCACTATGCCAGCAGCACCCACTATGCCAGCAGCCACCACACACAAGCAGTCCCCACTATGCCAGCAGCCACCACAGACAAGCAGCCCCCACTATGCCAGCAGCCACCACGCACCAGCAGCCCCCCCTATGCCAGCAGCAGCAGCAAAACCCACTATGCCAGCAGCCCCCACTATGCCAGCAGCCACCACGCACCAGCAGCCCCCCCTATGCCAGCAGCAGCAGCAAAACCCACTATGCCAGCAGCCCCCACTATGCCAGCAGCCACCACACACAAGCAGTCCCCACTATGCCAGCAGCCACCACAGACAAGCAGCCCCCACTATGCCAGCAGCCACCACACACAAGCAGCCCCCACTATGCCAGCAGCCACCACACACAAGCAGCCCCCACTATGCCAGCAGCCACCACAGAGAAGCAGCCCCCACAGACAAGCAGCCCCCACTATGCCAGCAGCCACCACACACAAGCAGCCCCCACTATGCCAGCAGCCACCACACACAAGCAGCCCCCACTATGCCAGCAGCAGCAGCAAAACCCACTATGCCAGCAGCCCCCACTATGCCAGCAGCCACCACACACAAGCAGCCCCCACTATGCCAGCAGCCACCACACACAAGCAGCCCCCACTATGCCAGCAGCAGCAAAAGCCACTATGCCAGCAGCCCCCACTATGCCAGCAGCCCCCACTATGCCAGCAGTCACCACACACCAGCAGCTCCCACTATGCCAGCAGCAGCAGCAGCAGCAGCAGCAGCAGCAAAAGCCACTATGCCAGCAGCCACCACACACCAGCAACCTCCACTATGCCAGCAGCAGCAAAACCCACTACGCCAGCAGCCCCCACTATGCCAGCAGCAGCAAAAGCCACTCACCAGCAGCCCCCACTATGCCAGCAGCAGCAAAAGCCACCCACCAGCAGCCCTCACTATGCCAGCAGCAGCAAAAGCCACCCACCAGAAGCCCCCACTATGCCAGCAGCAGCAAAAGCCACTCACCAGCAGCCCCCACTATGCCAGCAGCAGCAGCAAAAGCCACTCACCAGCAGCCCCCACTATGCCAGCAGCAGCAGCAAAAGCCACTCACCAGCAGCCCCCACTATGCCAGCAGCAGTATTGGCCACTCACTAGCACTCACACCACTATGCCAGCAGCAGTAATTGCCACTCACCAGCAGTCGCTAGTGTACGTGTCACGGAGATCTGAACGTTTGATGTGATGTGTCACGACTCCAAAAAGGTTGGGAACCACTGCCCTAAGCAATATAACTGTGGGTACACGCAAGTGTGACGTGCAAGTACTCTTCAGGAGAATGAGGCAATTCTTCCTCTATTACACATTCTTCATGCGCAATCTGAACCAGGTTTATGGGCGATAGACAACACCTCTGCGTTCAATGTGCACAACATTCTCAGTGGATTCACAACAGTTCTGCGGGGAGTGCATATGTAGAGTATAGTACTACTGCAGAACTTGAAGTCACCAACCCAAAATTGAAAGGATACCCTACAAAATCTTTTTCAGTGGGACATTAGACAATAACGGAGGGGGATGGAGGAGAAGGGGGAGCGGAGGGCATGAGGAGAGCATACTACACGTCTGTTCCCCCAGTTTTTAAATTTTGAAAATCCTTTAATGATATATCAAATTAATTGATTTCATGACCAAAGAGTACATAAATTTGCATAAGCCTGCATCAACTCAGAATTACTGGCATCTCATTGACCACACTACTAGAGGCACAACTACACATCAGGCCTTATTCTTACAGCAGAGTTGTTACTATATATATAAAAGATTCCTGCGTACACAGATATACAGTCAAAATCAGATATGTAGATCTGATTTTAAAAATACAGTGACTGCTGCAGCAGCAAATATAGTGACTTCTTTAATGCGCACAAGTAACCAGGGCTGTGGAGTCGGTCCAAAAATCCACCGACTCCGACTCCTCAGTTTAGGATTCCACCGACTCCGACTCCACGACTCCTACTTCTCTAATTTGCATATTACAATTTTGTTGATTAAAAGTATGTAACATGAAATTCGTCTCTTAACTGCCAACGCTTAGGAATTTTACAAGACAACTGAAGTGAGAAGGATATGTAGACTACTATATTTATTCCCTTTAGACTAAAACTAGTCCTTGGTAAGAGTACTTATAAAAGGTACAAACCGGAACAAAGAACATCTATCAGGCCCTAGGCAATGTAAGTGTGGGTACATGTAAGAATGATGTGCAGGTACTCTGCAGGGGAATGAGGAGATTGTAAACAGACAACACCTCTGTGTTCAATGTGGACAGCATGGATTCCCTGCAGCTCTGTGGGGAGTACATATGTAGAGTATAGTACTACTGTGTAACAAAGTAAACCTGAGACAGATGAAATTAAAGTTTTATACATACCTGGGGCTTCCTCCAGCCGCCTTCAGGATAATCAGTCCCTCGATGTCCTCCTCCACCACCTGGATCTTCTGCTATGAGTCCAGGTACTTGAGCCAGTCAGGCGTAGTGCGCATGCACACACTCCGCCGCCAGGAGCATACTACACCTGTGCAGCACCAGGGCTGTGGAGTCGGAGTCGTGGAGTCGGGCAATTTTAGGTGCCTGGAGTCGGAGTCGGGAAAAAATGCACCGACTCCGACTCCTAATGAATTTGTAACTGTAATTAAAATAGAAAATATGATAAAATGTTCTATTTCTCAGATAATAGTCATTAAAAATAATGTATATATACAGTAATAGCTGTGCTTAGTCCACAAAAATGAAATAAACCAATCAAAATTAGTTACTTGTGCTGCTTCAATAAAGCAGTCCCCGTATTTTTAAGGTCAGATTGTGACTGTATATATGATGTGTACACAGGAATCTCTTATATATACTAAATAACATCTATGCTGTAAGAATAAAGCCTGATGTGTAGCTATGTCACTAATAGAGATGGTCAACGAGATGGAAATAATTCTGCATTGATGCTGATTTATGCAAATGTATGCACTCCCTTTGCTGATGAAATAAAATAATTTGATATGTTATTAAAACTTGGTTTGGTGATTACAAATTAAAGGGTAACTGAGACGGATGAAAAGTAAAGTTTTATACATACCTGGGGCTTCCTCCAGCCCCCTTCAGGCTAATCAGTCCCTCACTGTCCTCCACCACCTGGTTCTGCTATGAGTCCTGGTAATTCAGCCAGTCAGCGCTGTCCGGCCGCATGCCGCTCCCACAGCCAGGAACATTCTGCACCTGCGCAATAGTGCTGCACAGGTGTAGTATGCTCCTGGCGGCGGAGTGTGAGCATGCGCACTACGCTTGACTGGCTCAAGTACCTGGACTCATAGCAGAAGATCCAGGTGGTGGAGGAGGACAACGAGGGACTGATTATCCTGAAGGTGGCTGGAGGAAGCCCCAGGTATGTATAAAACTTTAATTTCATCTGTCTCAGGTTTACTTTGTTACACAGTAGTACTATACTCTACATATGCACTCCCCACAGAGCTGCAGGGCATCCACTGAGAATGCTGTGCACATTGAACACAGAGGTGTTGTCTGTTTACAATCTCCTCACATTCTTACATGCACCCACACTTGATAGATGTTCTTTGTTCCGGTTGTACCTTTTACAAGTACTCTTACCAAGGACTAGTTTTAGTCTAAAGGGAATAAATATAGTAGTCTACATATCCTTCTCACTTCAGTTGTCTTGTAAAATTCCTAAGCGTTGGCAGTTAAGAGACGAATTTCATGTCACATACTTTTAATCAACAAAATTGTAATATGCAAATTAGAGGAGTCGGAGGAATCCTAAACTGAGGAGTCGGAGTCGGTGGATTTTTGGACCGACTCCACAGCCCTGTGCAGCACTATTGCGCAGGTGCAGAATGTTCCTGGCTGTGGGAGCGGCATGCGGCCGGACAGCGCTGACTGGCTGAATTACCAGGACTCATAGCAGAAAATCCGGGTGGTGGAGGACAGCGAGGGACTGATTAGCCTGAAGGGGGCTGGAGGAAGCCCCAGGTATGTATAAAACTTTACTTTTCATCCGTTTCAGTTACCCTTTAATTTGTAGTCACCAAACCAAATTTTAACAACAGATCAAATTATTTGATTTCATCAGCAAAGGGAGTGCATACATTTGCATAAATCAGCATTATATTGCAGAATTATTTCCATCTCGTTGACCATCTCTATTAGTGACACAGCTACATATCAGGCTTTATTCTTACAGCATAGATGTTATTTAGTATATATAAGAGATTCCTGTGTACACATCATATATACAGTCACAATCAGATATGTATATCTGACCTTAAAAATACGGGGACTGCTTTATTGAAGCAGCACAAAGTAACTAATTTTGATTGGTTTATTTCATTTTTGTGGACTAAGCCCAGCTAGTGTATATATACTGTATATATACATTATTTTTAATGACTATTATCTGAGAAATAGAACATTTTATCATATTTTCTATTTTAATTACAGTTACAAATTCATTAGGAGTCGGAGTCGGTGCATTTTTTCCCGACTCCGACTCCAGGCACCCAAAATTGCCCGACTCCGACTCCACAGCCCTGCAAGTAACTTGTTTAGTTTATTTCATTTTGTGGACTAAGTACTGCTATTAGTGTATATATGCTATTTATGATGACTTAACTGAGAGATAGAGCATTTTATTATATTTTATCTTAATCACAGTTTACATTTATTAGGAGTAGGTGCATTTTTTCCTGACTCCAAGTACCCAAAATTACTCTTACTTCCGACTCCTCAACTCCGACTCCACAGCCCTGGTGTAAACTGCAATGGACTTGTTATTTCAAGGTCTGCATGCAGTAAGTTGGCATAATGTGATCCCTTAGAATGCAGAGATGTGAAAAGGCCCATTTAATTGCACCGGTAGCGGCGAGTTGACATGCAGAACTATTCTCAAACGGATATTGTGTGAATTAACCCTACAACAGATTAAAGGGGCCATACTTTAGCCGACCAACCAACCAACCATCCAATTCGATTATAATCAAAGTGGATGAAAATTGGTGCTGCCAAGTGCATGCCCGACCGACAAAGCAACCAATTTCAGGACAGAAATTGGCCGCACGATTGATCATGCTGGAAAATGTCGGGCCGAAATTGGTTGGTCGGGTGCGCCACGGTATGGAGGCCGAATTGCGAACGAGCGATGAGACGGCGAAAGCCTCACCACCGCAATGTATAAATGTATAAAGTGTGTGTGCATTTATACATTACCTGCCCGGTGTCAGCCTCCACGCGGTTTCCGTCCATCTCGCCGGGTTCCGTATACATGCCGGCGGCGCATAGCGTCTAGCGTCAGACGCTATGCGCCGCTAGCGTGTATGCGGCTGTTACCGGCAAGATGGACGGACACCGTGCGGAAGCTGCTACAGGACAGGTAATGTATAATGCACACGCATTACATACATTTATACATTTTGGGGGCAGCGGCCGGGTGGACGCAGCGGCTCAGCCGATTCCCTGATGATTTCATGCTGCAATCGGATGGGAATCTGCCTGTAGTGTATAGGAAGATTCGACTAGAGACAAATTTATTTCCAATCAGATTTGATTAGAGATAAATTTATCTTGTGCTCGAATTTGCCCATAATCGTAATGTATGGCCACCTTGAGGACCCTTTTCCACTTGAGCGATTGCTGAATCGCAAAATCGCAAATCGCTAGTGATTTTTAAATCGCTAGGGTTGTTACTTTATCATAGAAATCACGAGAAGTATTTTCCACTACACTGATTCAATTTGGAAATCGCTAATCGCAAATCGCAATCGCTTGCTGGAGCGATTTTTACAATGATAATGCAATGCAAATGAAAATCGCAAATAACAGAATTAATGAAAAATCGTGATAGCAATCACTGGCGTTTGTGATTGCGATTGCTAGTGGAAAAGGGCCCTGAGGCTCGGTCCACACTTGTGCAGTTGTAGTTCGGATCTCGTTTCAAGCAGATCAGTTTTTCTAAGAACTGATGCAAAACTGACCAGTTTTTCAAAAGGTTGTCCTTTTGTAGCATACGTTTCCAGTCCGTTTAAACATATGTCCTCTCTTCATGTGTGTTTCTATTGGATAAGAGATGATGTTGAGGGGAGGAGCAGGCAGTAGGCAATCCGTTTTTGCCACTGTTTTGTGTGCAAAAGTTCTCTGTGTAGAGGGAGATCTGTTTTTGTGTAGCCTTTCACTACCCCTCCGTGTATCCGGGGTCCGTGAAAAACCTGCAAGTCTGGACTCTCCATTCAGTTTTTCAAAACGGATCCCGTGGATCCGTTTTTTTAAAGTGTGTGAAGATGGCCACTATCCTTAGCATTGGTCTCCATGGCTGTAGTTTTGATCCGGGCCAAAATATGGAGCCACGTACACTTTTACACAAGTGTGAACTGACCCTTACCTACACTCATCTCTGTCACCCTAGGAATATAGCTGCTCTAACAAAGTTTTATTTTAATACGGCACAGAGCCTAGCACATACCATAGTAGCATTGGAGTCCCAAGTTTAAATTTAATCTAAGGTTAGCCCTGCACATACTGATTTTTCCTCAAGGAGGGATCACATTTGCATCTGTGGGAATCACAGACAATTCCTCACATGTTTTTCTGCACAACTGTGCATTTTTTACAGTAGCCATTGATTTCAATGAGAAAATGCATGCGATCTGTGGAAAAGTAGAGCAGATTGTATCTGTCAGGAACCGGCCCGTGGCACACCTGCGTATACGGTTCCTGACTGCAGGTTTGACCAGATCGAGAGGGGAAGCAGCCTTAGTCAAGCTAAATCAAGACTGTGACCCCTCAGAACACTTCTCACTGCCACCACTAGCTGTTGCTAGACACTTCCTCTCTGCTGTCGAGTGCTCAGCTCGCAATCCGCATTTTCGTATTCGGGTCAGCTTTGCGCTGTAGGCCGAATACGGGAACGCCACGCACACACACGCACAATTGCAATCTTACACTGTACTGAAGCAAAACCACTAACAGTCGTTCCGAACGATACTGTTAGCCACTCTGCTGTTGAGCTACTCGCACTGGCGTTTTCATATGTTGGGTCAGCTGCGCGCTTTAGGCCAACGTATGACAAACGCCCCACACACAATGCAATTACAATCTTATACGGTAGGGTTGCTCAATCATACAATCAGGCATGGACTTATACACAGTTACACTTCAGTCTCTTCTAGGCTATGAGTGTTAGTTTAGAACAGCAGAAGTCAAACTTATTAAATAACGATTTAATATTCCAGAAAAAAAAAAAAGTGGAAATGCAGAAAATATATACAAAAGATTTACAAAAACAAAGTAAAATTAACAATATAAAAGTTGCAAGGATAAAAGTTACAAAGATACACACAAGAATATTTGCATAAAAATAAAACGGGGATCAAAACGTTACCAGCGTTGTTTGAATGTCATTGGCGGGAGAACACCGCTTTCGACCAGTAGTCGGGCAGCCCTAGCGTTTGCTATCTCCAAAGAGCTACAAGTTGTGACTGTCCTAGCTGCTGTTTTATAGTCCCAAGTGTTGCCCCGGGCAAAGAATGTTTCATCCCACAATCTAATGCAGTTTTCCAGCTTGTCATATCCTTCCTGTAATATGCGACCTTCAAAGCTTTCCTGTCTTAGTGTCTGATCCGTTCAGAGATTTTAGAACACCTCCACAACCACAATTTCCACAGGTAAAAGTCTATACATCACAAGATTGTATTTTGGGTGAAGCTTCCTGGCTGTTATATGTAAACTCCTGGCTCAGGCTGGTGTGAGCTGTGTCAAAGCATACTGCAGCCAGTCCAGGTGACAATTGCTCCCAAGCACAATACACCTCTGAGACAGTATTCAGACAACAGGGTCAGACCACCTGTATAGGCTTCAAAGCAACTGTCTGATTAAGTGTTTCCTAATTACCTGTTTCTGGCTGTCCAGAGGAACTGTATGCTAATGTCCAAGCCCCCTGCTTCCAGAGAAATTCAATGCAAATGTAGGTCTATTGACCCATACACACAATCACATTAAAAGGTAGCCATACACTGGTCGATTTGCCATTAGATCGACCAGCTGACAGATCCCTATCTGATCAGAGAGGGATCGTATGGCTGCCTTTACTGCAAACAGATTGTGAATCGATTTCAGCCTGAAACCGATCACAATCTGTGGAGCCGCCGCTGCCGCCTGTCCCCCCCCCCCCCCCCCCCCCCCGCGCATACATTACCTGACGCTGGCTCCCGGGCATCTTCTCCACGCTGCACCCGCTCCATCCCGGCGCTTCCTGTGTCACTCCGTGACCAGGAAGTTCAAATAGTGCGCCCTCTATTTTAACTTCCTGGTCACTGCAGTGACAGGAAGCGCCGGGATGGAGCGGGTGCAGCGCGGAGAAGACGCCCGGGAGCCAGCGTCAGGTAATGTATAACTCATTGGATCGGCCGCCACTAGCGACGCGCTCCCTACCCGCGGGCGATCGAGGGTAATTTCTCGCACGATAGACGGACCGATCCGATTTCGGGAGGAAATCGGATCGGTGGGTGCGTTTAGCGTGAGCGATTGGCAGCAGATTCGATCCCAGGATCGAATCTGCTGTCGAAACGGCCGCGAATCGGGCCAGTGTATGGCCACCTTAACAGTCCATGAAAGAGAACCCGAGGTAGGGTTCTTACATCGCAATCCGTATACAGAGGCTGGGTCTGTCTATAGAGCCCAGCCTCTGTTGCTAGTTAGTTTCCTCCAACCCCCCCTGCGCGCTGTCAGACCCCATAAAACACAGCCACGCTGGCGACACGCAGCGTGTCGCAGCCGGCTTTGTTTATCTCACTAATGCCAGTCTCCGCTCTCCCCCGCCTCCTGAATCGCTCCGCTCCCCACCCACGTCCCTTCCCTCCCCGCTGATTGGAGGCGGGGGAGCAGCCAAGACTAACATTCGTGAGGTAAACACAGCCGCATAGTGCGGCTGTGTTTTATGGGGTCTGACAGCGCGCAGGGGGGGGGCTTTGGAGGAAACTAACTAGCAACAGAGGCAGGGCTCTATAGGCAGACCCAGCCTCTGTATAAGGATTGCGATGTAAGAACCCCGCCTCGGGTTCTCTTGAAGCTAGCCTGGCATATCTACACCTTTGACATAATACACAGCAGATAGAAAAATGATAGAATATGTTTCTGTATTATCCCAACATCATAACTAGCTGCTATATCATGACAGTATCTCTTTTTGAAAGCTATGCATAATCGCAGATGCCTCCCAAAATGCAGCGGCACCAGATTCAGGGCTGTGGAGTCGGTACAAAAATCTTCCGACTCCAACTCAGACTCCTCAGTTTATGAAACCATCGACTCAGACTCCAGCTCCGACTCCGGGTACCCAAAATGGCTCCGACTCCTTAGTCTAATACCTGCGAGGGCTGTGGATTTTGTACAAAAATCATACGATTCCCGACTCCTCAGTTTATGAAATCACAGACTCCGACTCCAACTCTGACTCTGGGTACCCAAAATTGCTCTGACTCCAACTCCACAGCCCTGACCAGATTTCCCTAAGTGTGACCTCTGCTTAACTAATTTGCGTTGGATAACTATGGATCTAACATACTTCATTAATATTTATTCAATTTGAGGCAGTGACTTGATGAAAACGCTGTTCGGACGTCTCTGTGCAAGGGGCAGGCAAGAGCAGTGTTGTAGGAGCCAATCACTATTAGATCAAAGTCCAATTGGATAGTGATTGATTGGCATGGGATATCAGGCCATAATCACCCATGTATGCCTAACTTAAGACCCAGGGTTTGGATGTTCTCTCCGTTTCTGTGTAAATTTGCTCTGAGCACTCTGGACTCTTGCCACATCTTAGAAATATACTGGTAAAGTAAATAGCTTTTCTCCAAAACTGGCCCCAGGCTGTGTTAGGGGCACTAGATTCTCAGACTCCCTGTGGGTCAGCAAATTATGTGACTCGTTCAACATACTCAGCAAAGTGTAGAGTAGTTGGAAAGTTGTTGGCACTAAACACTGCAAATAACAAAAGTTCCAGAGGATCAACCTCATCTTTGCCTCATTAGTGAGCCAATGGTCTGGAACAAACACGCAGGTTAGAGTGCTCACAAGTCACTGGACATACATTTGTTATGGATCACAGACTCACTAACTAGTGAAGCAAAGATAATGGCCTCAACTCACAGCAAGTCAGCAATTGCAGCTTCTATAATTCCTACCTGTCAGATTCCTGTTAAAAATTATTGTGAATCAACCAAAGGTGCCTGTTCCTGCTACTGAAAGCAAAAAATACAGAGGTAGAGGGTGTCTCCTAAACTCAATTCATCCACATGTGGCAGGTCTAACACTTGGAAAGGACTGTGAAGTCAGTACAAAAATCACCTGACTCCAACTCCTACCCCTCAGCTTATGACACCAACTCCAGGTACCCAAAATTGCTCTGACTCCAAGGCCCTTAAGCTCTGCAGTGGGGGTGGGGGGTAATCATCTGACTGACTCCGGGTACCCAAAAATTGCTCCAACTTCAGCTCCACTGCCCTGCTTGCAGACCCCACAAACTGTTTCATTTCAGGATAAAAGGGAGTTTGAACATTACATGATCAGTTTATGGTGGTCACACACTAATCAGACCAAAGGATTCATCCAAACTATCCATATTATGAGATATTTTGTCTGTGGATAACAATACATCTTTCACTTCAGATTGTGTGCAGCTGTAAAAATTAATAGAAACCCACTGCTCTGCAAATATGCTATTACTCAATACTGTACAAAACCACTGATCTGCCTTCAATGAGATATCTTAATACACCATTCAAGCAGATCCTCATACCAAGGTCATCATCAATCCATTTCCACGAAAATATTATATTTCATGCAGCTGCAGTCATAAAGATTGATCCTGCCACTGATTAGATGATTAAGATGTGCACCACTACACACTGGCCAGCTTCTAAATAAGTGGAGTAATCCTTTAATATGCTGAGCTTGGCGATCAACAGCTACAAGAATGATGACTATGAGCTACTAGAATACAATACATCAGCAGATTAAACTTGCAGGCACCACTTGGGCCTGTCACACTTCAAATATGCATTTCCACCTTCATCTGCTGTAGAACTAACAGTACAAGGAATCCCTAGCACATGTAGTAGCACAGCCACTGAAAACTCCCAGGTTGTCTTTCACTGTCGTATAGCGCAACATATACCCCCTGCCAATGATAAGCAGCTCTTATAGTAATACCTAGAGCTGTAAGATTTATGGCTCACAGTACCATAATTAAAATGCAATATAACACTATAACACTGTGAATTACTATGCAGGGGATAATTACCATAACTGGTTTCATGTAGAAATAATTAAGTACGCAGTTTTCACACATTTCAGGACAGCAGAACGGAGGAAAATAACGGCACGGCTATGATGAAGACTAATGACAACGCATAAAATATAGTTTTATTTTGGGGCATCAGCAGCAATGAAAACCAAGAAAAAAAAAAGGGGGTATCACTGGCAGAAATGAACCAGCGTAATCGAACCACAGATACACAATAAATAACATTCCCACAACATTCAGTCAAGCAGCTAAGGCCAAAAGGAGCTGACAGAGGTAGACAATAGGACTTGAACAAAGAAAAATGAATGGGAGAGGGAGATTTGGTCAAAACTTCTGCAATGCAGTGAACATAACTGCCATAAAAATGAGCAGGACCCACAAGTATCTTCTAAGACAAGCCCACACACCTTAACCTTCTCCGTACCAAAATGGCCTGCAACCACTTCTAACAAAGGGATTAAGGTCTCATCACAGGCTCAGCTCTGGATGTTCTGTCTACATAATCAGCCTCAATTCTATAGGTAAAGCAGATAACGCTTTCCTGTTACCAAACGGGAAACAAATCTACCAAGCAGGCATGTTACGGAGAACACAGTATATACATTATAAAGGAATATTATCAATACACTGCTAGAAATACATAGATAAATCAAAAGTGGCAAAATAGCACTGCTGAGTTTTTAAGAGCACCAAACAAACTACCAGCGGTTTCATAAGTTTTCAACCAACGGGGGCACCTATACAACAAATAGTGATGTATATAAAACTAGTCATAATGTATATTTCACCGGTCTGTCTACAACATAACTAGATTACTCAGTGGCACTCTACTCATCTTAAACACAGTCCAGGACAAAATGTTGTCATATTGGCGCAAATGCTTCATTGACCCAAGTTGCAGTGTAATGGTCTTCCAGATTTATTCGTTTTTATACATTTTCAAGCTTTTATTTTACAACCAGATCAACTAGCATTCCCACAATCCGCCTACATACTGGGCATCAATGCATTTTGTTTATTATTATTTGTTTACTTAACCAAGCAAACATTAATATTACATATGAAGGGTCATTTAGGCTTAAAGGGAATGTCCAAGCAAAATAAAAAAATGAGTTTCACTTACCTGGGGCTTCTACTAGCCCCATGCAGCCATCCTGTGCCCTCGTAGTCACTCACTGCTGCTTCAATCCCCCGCTGGTAGCTTGCCGACCTCGGAGGTCGGCGGGCCGCATTGCGTACGTTTTTACGCATTCACGCTAGTGCAGGAACATTAACACATACATTTTTACGCGTTACTGGTTCAATGCGTAAAAATTTACGCATTGAACCAGTAACGCGTAAAAATGTATGTGTTAATGTTCCTGCACTAGCGGGAATGCGTAAAAACGTACGCAATGCGACCCGCCGACCTCCGAGGTCGGCAAGCTGCCAGCGCGGACTGGAGCAGCAGTGAGTGACTACGAGGGCACAGGATGGCTGCATGGGGCTGGTAGAAGCCCCAGGTAAGTGAAACTCATTTTTTTTATTTTGCTTGGACATTCCCTTTAACAAATGAAAGAATAAGGCTTTAACAAATGAAAGAATAAAGGATTTCAATTTACTTGTGTGCAGATACAGCAATAAAAGCTATAGCATTAGAAGTAAAACACACAACTGACACATGGGCATAGTATTGTTATCACACAAAGAGCATATGAATGATAAATCATGTATAAAATGATTGTGTAGTAGCATGTATCAAGTCTAGCGTTTAAATCTGTGGGTCTGTGAAATGGTGTAGCTGTGTAATAAGTCTTTGAATGAAAAGCCAAGAGCCGTCTATTACATAAGCACGGCCAATGAAAGAAATGTCTTTGTCCTATTGTCTAGGTACTACAGCTGCCATTGGTGCTGACTATTACATTTTCTGAGCCCCCCTCTTCTCCTTCAAAAGGCAAGACCTGCTGTTCTGTGTGCTGCTGGGATGATCTTGGTGTGACGCTGCTGTCACTGTGCTGACACTAGCCTGCCTGTCAGGTCACTAATCAATGTCACTATGCAGAAGCTGCCTGTACGCCTGGCCTTGCTCTAGCTGCGTTTCCAGTATTTCATTCACATCTTTGTCTTCTTAGAACCACGCTAGCGCCTGCTATTATGGCAGCAGCAATGTTTGCAGGGTACAATTCAGCGCACAAATAAATGGGTGTTCATATGATGGCCACCATTCCCTCATTCAGATCCTCTAATGCCTGTGTGTCTGGTCTCTACCATTGGCTGTTTACAACCCCTGCCTCTCTTCCCAGGTCTCCCTCCCTGTGTGACATGCTAATTTCTGTTCCCTCAGGCTCCTGTTATGTGCGTATAATCTCCATGAGCTTCTTCTCTGCGCTATTGCCCTGCACACAGGTGATGATCATCATTGTCCTATTGGGCTCCTGTCCTCCCTCCTCCACAGGACAAGACAGTTTGCTGCTCATCTGTTGCTGCTTTCTCTGACTCAAATATCAGCTGAGCCTTGCCCCAAGTGCCATATAGTAGTAGTACATGCTGAACACACTGCACTAATCAGCGCAGTCAGACCTCCATGCTTGCTGCATATGCACCACTTGTCCTGTACTGTGGCGTAGCGAATGTCACTTTTGCCTCAGCGTTGGGGGAGGGGGGGGGGGTCCCGGATCTAAATCTCAGTTAGGAGACCATCTCCATGGAGTTTGTATGCTCGCCCCATGTTTCTGTGATTTTCCTCAGGCAACTCTAGTTTCCTTCCACATCTCAAAAACAAATTAATTTCCTCCAAAAACAGCCTTAGGCTATGGTAAGGATATTACACTAAAGCAATAGAAGCAATAGTATGGATAATGCCTGGTACACACCATGCATTTTACCATCAGAACGATCGATCATTTCCAACAGGTCCAATCATTTTTCCAATCGGTTTTCCAACCGATTTTCTGATCACTTCTGTACAAAACTGATCAGACCTGTCGTAAATGATTTATTCAACCGATTGATCTGACAGGAAATAGAATGGGGTGTACTAGGCATTAGATTGTGAGCTCCTTTGAGGGTCAGTTGCTGACATGAAAATAGTGCTGCTGCAGAAGGTGCCAGCGCTATAGTAATACATTATGAATAATGATAACAGTGTGTGCCCCCCCCCCCCCCCCCCCCCCATTCTGTCAGGGTACTAAGCCTCTATGGAGGGGTCCGGCCTGAGAAGACTAGCTTGGAAGCAAACCATCTGGTGTCTATTAGAAGTTGCTGGACCCAGTGAGAAGCCTTGCCGCCCCCCCCCCCCCCGCCACTCCTCTGCAGGCTATGCCCCGATTGCCCGCCGTCTCCTGCCTGCCCTTGCCAGCTACTCCCGAGCGTCCTGCCAGCCTGAGCCACCCCACGGTCTCTCCTTACTTGCCGAGCTCTTCGTACAGCTGGTACTCGTCCGTGAAGCGGGTGCAGGTGGCGGTGGTGGCCATGCTAGTAGCAGGGAAGCCGGGCTGCGGTCTGTCAGCGAAGAGGTAGCAGCAGCCGGGATGATCTCTCCTCTGCTTCTTCCTCTGCGTCTCACCCTCCTCCTCCTCCGGGGCGGCTCCTGCTTCCCCTCCCTCCCGCTCCCACCTCCTGCTCCCCTGCTGCCGCCTGGCCCTTCTAGCCTCCGTCTGTCTGCTGCCTCCGCTTCCCCCGGGTGACCCTGCCGAGATGACTCGTGTCACTCCGCGCCAGCCGTGCACTGTCACCGCTGCCCTAGGGAGGAGGAGGGAGGCAAGCAGCACCGCGAGACTTCTCCGCGACACGCCCCCCTTCCTGCGGACGCCCAGCCCAGGGGGGAGAAGGAAGGGGCACGGTGGCTCCTGAGTGATTGCGGTGGAGGAGGTGGGGGTTACACGGCGGGCTCCTAGGGCTACATCATCATCATCGCTGCACTGACAGCCGCTGCTGAAGTATGCTGCAGGGGACCCGACTTGGAAGGGGTTAAGGAAGAGCCAGTCACGTGACAGCAACAAAGGCTGGACGTGCTTGCAGCGCTGCGGTACAACAAGGAGCGCACTGTGGCCAGCGGTGAACACTCCTCTCTGGTCGGTTACTAAAGTTCACCCTGGAGAGTTGTGGCCGATTGGTAATTTGATGAGGAAAAAAAATAGTTCTGCAAACTTTCCCCTCTTCCTCCACAAATTATGCTGCAAACTCGTCACAATAAAAGGAAACATAGGTTCTGATGATCAGCTGAAGGTGGTTCTACATCTGTTGATTTTGCAGCTGAACGACCATCTGATTCGATTATTATAGTATCAGATGAAAATTAGTGACCCAATAAGCTTGCCCAATCGACAATTTGACCAATTTTGGGCCAAACTTGTTCAAATGTATTGACAAGACATGCTGGGAAATCTTGAGCGACGCGGTAGATCGGATGTGTGGCCTTAAAGAGAACCCGAGGCAGATTTTTTAAAGCTTAAAGGGAACCTAAACTGAGAGGGATATGGAGATTTCCTTTTAAACAATACCAGCTGCCTGACTCTCCTGCTGACCAATTTGCTGCAGTAGTATCTGGATCTCACACCTGAAACAAGCATGCAGCTAATCCAGTCTGACTTCAGTCAGAGCACCTGACCTGCATGCTTGTTGAGGGGCTGTGGCTAAAAGTATTAGGGCCCGTTTCCACTAGAGCGAATCCGCATGCGTTGTCCGCATGCGGATTCGCATAACCAATACAAGTGGATGGCCCTGTTTCCACTTGTCAGTTTTCTTCTGCGTTTTTCTGTGCAGGATTTTTCTGCACGGTAGGGCCTGCAGAATTCGCCTGCGTGTGGAATGCAGGCGAATCGCAGGCAATGTATTTAATAGGGAAATCGCATGCGTTTTTTGCATGCGTTTTTTGCATGCGTTTTTTCCCGCGATTTCGCGTGCGATTTTGCATTGGAAGTAATGTTAATTGACACAGGCAGTGACATGGTTAAAATCGCATATACCCTGCCTATGCGAAATCGCATGCGAAATCGCGGCAAAAACGCATGCGGAATCGCATCCGCATGCGATTTCGTCAGCGGTGCTATGCAGCGATTCCGCACCGCACTAGTGGAAACGGGCCCTTAGAGACACAGGATCAGTGGGAGAGTCAGGCAACTGGTATTATTTTAAGAGGAAAGATCCATATCCTTCTCAGTTTAGGTTCCCTTTAAAGCGGATCCGAGATGAAAAACTAACTATAACAAGTAACTTGTCGATATATCTTATCTAAAGTTTAGATAGTTTACACAGCAAATCTAGCTGCAAACAGCTTTAATAAAAAATGATTATTTCTTCCTGTGATACAATGACAGCAGTCATGTTATTTGTAAACATTACACAGAGGCAGGCTTATCTGTATCTTGAGCACTCAGCCTGTGAAAAAAAACCTAATCCCTCCTCCTCCCCTCTGCCTCTGAAATCAATGGCTAGTAAAGGCCCATACACACGTCCGTTTTTTGTGAACGACGGGTCGTTTGCCCGCTAAATCGGGCGTGTGTACAGACTGTCGTTCGCGTCGCCCGGCAGATTGCTCAAACTCACTCTTATCACGCGAACGACAGTCTGTACACACGCCCCATTTAGCGGGTGAACGACTGAACGACCCGTCGTTCGCAAAAAACGGACGTGTGTATGGGCCTTTACACCTCCTCCTCCTGCCCAGACTGAGCTCCCATGAGCCCTTGCTACTGCCAAGTCTCTCTGAAACCCTGTGGGTGTGGTTTATTTAGTTTTTAGGGAATCAGAGTATTAAAACAAAAACAAGAAAGTATTTGACTTGAGAAATGCCCTATAAACAATAGGAAAGGAACACACAATTATGCAATGAGTAAAAGCTCGCCTCGGATCCACTTTAATAGGACACAGAGGCATGTTCTGTGCACAATGACATGCATCTGTGTCCGGCTGCTGCAGCCAGTCGTCATCGACCCCCCGCACCCCCTCCCCCGTGTCCGTGCATGTAAATGCTTTATCTGTCTCTACTATACTTTCCCATTTGTGTCCCATGTAATTACTGGCATATAGCACGTGCTACGATACCGGCAGCCACATGGGGCAAAAATGCAGAAGTACAACTGATGGGCAGCAGACAGGTAAAGTACGGTATTTACATGCACGGGCACTGGGTGGGACATCTAGCATTTAGGGGGGACACTGGCGAGGTTGCGTCACGAGTCCAATTTCTGAAAGGTTTCATGCTGAAATCAATCAGGAATCATCCTGTGGTGTAAGGGCAGCCAACAGATCTCTCTCTGATCAGACTTGATCAGAGAGAAATCTGCCTCTCGGTCGAATCTGCTCAAACATCACTAGATGTATAGGCACCTTAAAGGTAATATCTGAGCTACTAAAAAAAATGACACCTACTTTCCTTGGGCTTGCTCCAGCCCCTAGCAGCCGCTATGTCCCTTGCCGCAGTTCTACTGCGCCTGCACAGTACACTCCACACCATGTGCGAGTGATTGACATTGGCGCTCACTCAGGCACAGTAGAGGACGACCTGGCGAGGTTGGCCTCTGCAACGTTAGGGAAAGGGAGCCAGCGGCTAAGAGCGGAGCTGCGGTGAGGGACAAGGCAGCTGATAGGGGATGGAGGAAGCCCCGGGTAAGTAGGTGTCTTTTTTAGCAGCTCGGACATTCCCTTTTAAGCTGAATACTCTCCTTGTGACCCAGGAAGATGGATCGCAGCGATGTCCCACAACGACGAGCTCTCCTCGATCCATCTTCTTGCCAGCGGGTATACGTGACGGCACACGACAGGCTTCAACGAGAGTTCAAGCAATCGCAGTACTTTGTGCAAGAGTCGTTGGGGATCTTAAAAATCCTCTATGTCGGTCGTTATCGCTGCTTAGTGTCATTCACGTAAACACATGCCTGTACGCAAGAATGCAGAAACAATCACTCATTGCTCACAAAAAAATTGCCGGTCATCGAAAAAATTGGGTGGTGGGTATGGGCCTTAAGACATTTCTACTGGGGTTATTATCAATGTTCTAAACGTAGATTGGGCTTGTAGAGCTCCGTACACTAGCTTGGTCACTGTCGTTAGAAAACG
The DNA here is from genome assembly GCF_040937935.1 of Hyperolius riggenbachi. NCBI lineage: Eukaryota > Metazoa > Chordata > Amphibia > Anura > Hyperoliidae > Hyperolius > Hyperolius riggenbachi. The sequence goes on along the minus strand of NC_090655.1, from coordinate 127,392,587 downwards.
TGCAACACCCAACAGTTTGCAACAAACAACGTCGGTGCACGTTTCAATTCAACGACGTTCTACTGATCAGATCAGAAGCTAGCGCTAAAAGTGTGTAAGTGTAGGTTATACAACAATCACCGCCACCAGGAGCACCCTGAAGGATCCTCACTCACCGAATGGGGTGGGCCAGTAATTACAGTGGCCTTATCACGCCTCTGGGGTACTTTCCAGGCTCCCCACACCTTATAGTACACAGATGGTATTCAGATATCAGCTCTTGTTTCTTCTTGAATGTACACCTCAATGCAAACAAATGCTATCATTGCGCAAGCATCTCATAAAAACAAAAAGGTTTATTAAAAGGTTCCACTCACATGATACAGGTAGGTGTTAAGCCTGTGGAGTTTAGGAACGTGGTGGAGCGAGCGAACTCTGGATATCACCAACGGCGGCCAGCCCGGGAGGCCGCACGGGGTGGAGCCCGTTCCTAAACTCCTAAACTTGTTTGCATTGAGGTGTACATTCAAGAAGAAACAAGAGCTGATATCTGAATACCATCTGTGTACTATAAGGTGTGGGGAGCCTGGAAAGTACCCCAGAGGCGTGATAAGGCCACTGTAATTACTGGCCCACCCCATTCGGTGAGTGAGGATCCTTCAGGGTGCTCCTGGTGGCGGTGATTGTTGTATAACCTACACTTGCATATGGTGAAGCGCTGTTCTGGAACAGAGACAATAATTTCAATAGAGGACTTGCTCAAGCCTTTTGCCAGAGGCGCACCCGTGTAGCTGTGTATTGGATGATGATTTAGGGTGCAACAACACCAGACTGTTGTAACTGTTACCTTATAAGCACACATATTGTGGATTTACTGATCATATTGATTGTATTGGATACATCCTTAAGCCATATTGGCTGTGAGATATATATTGTAAATTCATCGGAGCGCTGTATAATTTAGTGTTTAGTAATGCTAAAAGTGTGTAACTAGGCACACGTGAGTTTGAATTGAGCAATTGTTATCGTTCGATGCAAACAACTACTGTATCGCCGATTATTATCCAAACCTATCTGCCTGGATGGATCAGTCTATAGGGCAACAGCAGTCGAAGGTGTGTATGTAGCTTAAGGGCTGGTTCACGTCGCAGCCAAGGACGTTTCTGCTACTGCACAGAAAAGTGTTTGACATCATTTATTGGTGGCTTCTGTGCGATAAAAAAAAAAAACACAAGTCCTTAAAGAGAACCCGAGGTGGGGTTCTCACAACGAAATCCCAATACAGAGGCTGGGTCTGCCTATAGAGCCCAGCCTCTGTTGCTAATCAGATCCCCCCTAAATCCCCCCTGCGCCCAGCGACACCCCATAAATGATAGCCGCGCTGCCGACACGCAGCATGTCAGCAGCGGCTGTGTTTACCTTTGGAACGTCAGTCTCCGCTCTCCCCCGCCTCCTGCATCGCTCCGGTCCCGCCCGCGTCCTTTCCCTCCCCACTGATTGGACGGAAGGGACGTGGGTGGGGACCGGAGCGATGCAGGAGGCGGGGGGAGCGCCGAGACTGACGTTACAAAGGTAAACACAGCCGTACAGCGCGGCTGTGATTTATGGGGTCTGGCTCAGCACGGGGGATTTAGGGGGGGATCTGATTAGCAACAGAGCCTGGGCTCTATAGGCAAACCCAGCCTCTGTATGGGGATTTCATTGTGAGAACCCCGCCTCGGGTACTCTTTAAAGTGAACCTAAAGCCAAGTTAAAAAAATGAGATTAACTCACCTGGGGCTTCCCTCAGCCCCCTGCAGCTGATCGGTGCCCTCGCAGCCCCGCTCCAATGGTCGAGCACCCGCCGGCGAACACTTCCGGTTTGGCCGTCACCGGCCGACAGGCATGGGAACGCGAGTGATTCTTCGCGTTCCCAGCCTGTATATCGCCCCCTATGCTGCTATTGCGGCCAGGACGCCGCAATAGCAGTATCAAACCTGATACCGCATGCTATAACCTTGATGAATTTACATTTACTGACATTTGTTGAGGTATTTATCAAACAAGTCAGTAATTTAAGATTTCCATGCTGTAACAGCCTTGATGAAATGACATTTTCCTAAGTGCTTGGTAAAGTCAGCTGTTCTCTGCATTAGAGGCCTAGTGGAATAGAACGTATCTCCAGGAGCTACATGTAGCATTCAGGTAAATTTGATTGATCGCGATGCTTGAGCAGACAACAGTAAACAACATGAGATTAATGCTCCCATTCATCTCAATTACAACATGGTGGATCCCAAGCAGTAAAGAACGGGCAATTACCGATAGCCATCCCTTTATCATCAATAAAATAAACATTATTTCAGCATGTACCTCTTTATGGATAGTATTTGCTCACCAACTAGAGAAAATTTCCCTCAGTCTCCCCTTTTCTCACAGAGGATACTACAAAACTCCTTGTTGTCTCACGTCTTGACTACCGCAACTCCCACCTCTGTGACCTGCTCGCTAACTGTCTAGATCTGCTCCAGTTTATGGTGTACTCTGCGTCACGACTCATCCGTCTCTCCTCTCACTCCTAATGCTAACCCTTCTCTGTCCGCCCCTCCACTGGTTGATCATTACTCAAAAGAGACAGCTGAAGATTCTAACCCTCACTTACAAAGTACTCTACAGTCTTGGTCCCCTCCCTACTTAACTACACTTGTCTTTAGATACTGCCTGCATGTAATCTCTCTAGTTGCCTTTTCTTATCCTTGAATAAAAGATTTCTCTTGAATCTCCCCACTCTCTAGCGCGACCGCGATACTTTACTAGTGTGGCTGCTACTACGTTAATGTAATAGCAGCTGCGCTAGTAAAGTATCGCAGACGCGCGACATACTACCATGCAGCACTTCAAAGGAGCGCACGTAGCTTAAAGTCAAAACAAACCCAGCATTTCTTCTTTGCTCTAAAAGGTTATTTACAGCATATAGTATACTAACACAATTTTTTTTTTACGGAAAACAGCATTCAAAGGGTTAAATCACAGAACTGGTGATAACCTTATCTTGTGTTTACATTCTTCACTTGATACAATTAAAGAGAACCCGAGGTGGGTTTGAAGAATATTATCTGCATACAGAGGCTGGATCTGCCTATACAGTCCAGCCTCTGTTGCTATCCCAAACCCCTCTAAGGTCCCCCTGCATTCTGCAATCCCTCATAAATCACAGCCACGCTGCTGACAAACAGCTTGTCAGAGCTGGCTGTGTTTATCTCTATAGTGTCAGTCTGCTGCTCTCCCCGCCTCCTGCAAAACTCCAGTCCCCGCCTGCATCCTTTCCCTCCCTGCTGATTGGAGGGAAGGGACGGGGGCAGGGACCAGAGCTATGCAGGAGGCGGGGGAGCAGCTGAGACTGACACTACAGATGTAAACACAGCCTCACAGCACGGCTGTGATTTATCAGGGATTGCAGAGTGCAGGGGGACCTTAGTGGGGTTTGGGATAGCAACAGAGGCTGGGCTGTATAGGCAGATCCAGCCTCTGTATGCAGATAATATTCTTCAAACACACCTCGGGTTCTCTTTAAGTAAATATTCTCTGACTGTGCAGAAACTTCTGCTAATGAGTCCTGAACTGAAACACTGCTCAGAAATTACTGAGTGCATTTATAATAGAAATACAACAGTTATGAATAAAAAGCACCATCAGCTTTCAAAGTAAATAAACTGAACTTTGGGAACTTATAATTTCTAAATGAATAATAATACTTGTGCACACAAGCAAATATGATAATTGCATGGGTTATAAAAAGTAGGAAAACACATTTTTATTGAATATTTTGTCAGAGTTTAAAAACACTTTAAGGCCTCTTACACAGTAAGATGTTGCGTTTGATGCGACGTTAAGGTCGCATAACGTGCCCCTAATGCAACGCATTAAAAGACTATAACTTGGACGTTATTTAGCTCTGCGTATTGGTGCGCTGTTTTCATCGCACAGTGATAGAACAAAAACGGCGCATGCGTTAAAAAAAACAAAACATTACTGAGCATGTGCAAACAGTCTAACACAGCTAAAACGTGTATAATGCACAGCATGCAGCACTTTCATTTAATGTGCAGCGTTAGACACCAACGCAACGTCTGCACTGTGAACAGCCCATTGATTTTTCCTTGCTGTAAGTTATTGTGCGTTACATGTTGTTGTAACGTGCGACTTTAACGTCGCACTGTGAAAGAGCCCTTAAGGAGTGCATATAGCTTAAGAGCACATGCTATGTTGACAGTAGCGTGCACTCCCTGGTTTAACCTGCGCTGCTGAGCACATTAAACTTTAATGAATCAACCCCATTGATGTACAAAGATGGAAAAATATGGATAAATGTCACAGTGAAAAATGTAGTTCTATGAAAATGCAAAGTGACCATAAGTTATTGAGTGAAATGTTGCCATGCAGGAAGGGATTTCTATCCAACCAACTTTTTCGACATTTACCAAAATCTCAAACACACATATGTGCTAAATCAAACAATTACTTCAAAACTTGCAACCAACCAAAAATTGGATCGGATTAGTCGAAATAAATCAAAATGTAAAAAAAAAATGTAACGTGTGACCACCATTAAACTGTAAGCCTATTTGGGCAGAGATCTATCCCCTTATATGTTAATGTTACTGTGTAACCTGTCTCATATTTCCACCTTCCTGTATGATGCATCACTGAGCTGTCCAATTTTTTCAATCATTTATTTGTGTGTGACTCATTTCCTTGTCCCGCATGCTCAAAGGTTTGGTCACATGATGCTACCACTTCTCTCTTAAGGGGCAGTGATGTCACATCACCAAGGAACCCATTCGCTATATAATGGCCGCACACTCCTTGATTCAGAAGTGTAACTCATTCCCATCTAACGTTCTTTCCAAGAAAATTAAGTAGTAATACTCTGGCAACTGCATTACCTGATGTTCCCGCCACAGATCTGGAGTCTCAAGAAGAAGACTTCACTGAAACCAAACTTAACAAATTAAAACACTGCAGAGGGTGACATCCAGTACATATATAGTGGGTTTTGTAACATGCAGAAATAGGCACATAAATACTATATATTCAATCATCTGAGCCAGACAATGTGTACTTTATACCAAGGCAAAACAGCTAACAGACCTTCAAAATAATCACCAACCTAAACATAATACCAATGGACCAAATAAATAGTATTGTAAAGTCCAAGTCACCTGCAATAATCAAGCATCTAGATATAGCAGGCCCTGTATAGAGAGCCGTCCAATAGGTATAGGAGTGAATCAGAAAATTAAAGAAATAGGAAGGAAAGATAGGCAGCTTACGCGCAAGGTCCAGGATAAATACAACTGGATCTCCGCCCCTGCACACGATCTCACACGTATCGGAGACTCCTCTGCTTCCTCAGAGATGGTGTGAGCAATAAAGTTGCCCGTTGGTTGGGCGAGTTGATTTGCTGACTTGATTGCTCATGGGTTGGGGGTCATAGGCTGTCATGCACATGCTTTATTATCGGTTGAGGCAGTCATTATCAGCCGCCTCGGACAACTTTAGTTAAGCATGTGTACAAACCTTAAGATTAGGCATCAGTCAGTTTATTATCGAAAGGGTTGTATATAGGTGGGCACTCCATCAATTTAGTCCAGGTGCTTGATACAGTGGCATAGCCATGCAGCATCAATGTCAATGAAGTATATCAGCACTCCAATTTTCTAATAAACATACCCTTTATCAAGCTATTTGTCTCCACAGAGGAAAAACCCACAATTGTTCCGGGGACCGCGCACACGCGCCTTGATAAAGGGGGAGTGGCCCCAAAACAATTGTCGGCTTTTCCTCTGTGGAGACAAATAGCTCAATAAATAGCGTTTTTATTTGAAAATCGGAGTGCTGATATACTTCATTGACAGGTTTTGAATTTAGATATAAGTTTAAGGCTAGGGGTATTTTTATAATAGTGGCAAGGGAAATATTAGAGCTAACCTACATACACATGTTAGACTTTTGTGACCTGAAATTCATCTTTGTCACTGTTTCAAGTGGCACCAGCAGTTCCTCCCTTAGTTATCCCCTGAGCTGACTAATTCTAAGGCAACTGCTCATCTCAGAAGACTCATAAAGCATGGTGCAACTAGAAATCTTGGTTCTTGATACCCATTGTCCAAATGACACAGTGACCAGTTCAAAAACACCATAGTCATATGTACCACATTTGAGCATCTTGACAGGTATTTAGACCAGAATGGCTAAAATGAGCAGAGAACCTCTGCAATGCTGGACTCCTTTTCCCCTTTGAAAATAATCTGCTGAAAGTACCATCTGTGAATACCTGTAAACTCTGATATACCTTTTTGTTGGACCTGTACATCAAAGAGGATTTGCAACTCTCTGTTTGAATGCTGACTAAACTACAGTGACTCTGGCTTCAAAAATAAAAAATGTTCTTTAGTTGCGACATTGAATAGTAAAGGCTGCACAGTCATACTACCCAAACGTCTGACTGCAGTTCATACCTAGCTATTTATAGATTATGTGATATTGGTCAGATTACGTTGTGCCAGGATGAGCTTTGACATAAGATACAAATAATATGACTTTGAACGGAAAGTATGTAATACTCACAGCAAGCAAGATGTTCATGATCAGAGAAAACTGAGTGAAATGTATCGTATTAAACTATGTTAAACTGCACACATTGGGTTCAATTCACTAGACCTTAAACTTAGACTGTTTTTTTTCCAAATTCACTAAGACATCCATGCGGTTGTAGTTCAGTAATAAAAAGAGTGTCCTCCAACATTGTTGGCCACCACTTTAGCGATCCGCCTTTTAGAATTAATATAATGGCCCATACTCACGGGCAACCTTTTGGCCTGTCGCCAGCACACGTGAGCGTGTGCGCGACAGGCCGGTGACAGCTCGTCGCCAGGTCCCTCCGCATACACACGGCGGAGGGACCTGGCAACTGATGCGGCGGAAGCTGTCGCTGTTGCGCCTCCCCCGCCGGAAGCCCAATGTATTACGTATCTTGGTGCTGTCGCTAGTCTGCGTACTCACGCGGACAAGCGACAGTTGCGGCGGAGTTGCGGCGGCGACTGTCGCCAGGCGATTGACCGGTTCAATCGCCCGGCGACATTAGCGACGAGCGACAGTTCGGGGTGCGCGCCCGTGCAACGCCGCATACTCACGGGCGACCTGTCGCTGCAACACGCGCGCGCCGCGTGTTGCGGCAACATTTGTAGCCCGTGAGTATGGGCCATAAGGCAACTGCTAGCACCAGCACAGTGTAGTCGTTACCACTCTCGCCTTGCAGCTCTGGGTCCCTGGCTCGAACACCAACCAGGGAGCTATCTGCAAAGAGTTTGTATGTTCTCCCCGTGATTGCGTGACTTCCTCCGGGCAGTCTGATTTCTTCTCACATCTCAAAAACATACAGATAAGTTAATTGGCTTTCCCCTAAATTGGCACTAGACTATGATGGACATATGACTATAGTAGGGATTAGATTGTGAGTTCCTCTTAAACCTTGCACACACATCCAATTCTGATTGACCAGTGAATAACCAATTTTACCACCTCCATGTAGCAGAAGGGCCAACAGATGTTGAATGCTATGAAAAGATTGCATAGGTCAGCTCTCAAATTTTTTGTGAAGACTGTACATTCTGTGTATTCTATCTCAAACCCCCAAATCTTGTGTATCATTATAGGAGCTAGGTTTGAATAAATGAGAAACTATTGCTCATTGTACAGTATTTAAAATGTTTCCTTGCAAGAACCAACTTATGGCTTATAAAGAAAAACAAAGGGATGTGCTAGCACAGCTAGTCTGCAAGGCCTGCACCATGCAGTTATTTACCAAAATCCACACATTGTTTATCACAAAAGCAGACACATTCCACAGTATCTGTAATTAAGGAGATAAATATTTTATTATTACTGGTGACTATTAAAGCGAAGAAGATGAGACACCGAAAATCAAATTGGCATTTTTATTTTCTAATGTCCACACGTAATTTAAGTCAGAATGAAAAATGTTGAACACTAATACTCTGATTGCCTTTCTAGCACAAGTAAATAGAATCTTCAGCTGGCCTCAAGGGGACATTTCCTCACTGCTTTTACCCATAGTCAAGAGAACAATACAATGAGTGAAAACAAGCATTCTTGAAATATGTCCAGGACCTGCCTTAAGGCTGTAAAAAGCTTTGTCTATCAGAGAGATCTTCCCATAATTCTCAAGTTTGGTGCAATCAACATTGCGCTGGCCTGTGGAAACCAGAGGGGTTGGCAGCAGTGGTTTTCTGCTGGGCTCTGCCAAGCCTGATCAGGTCCTCTTTGCTGTGCAGCCACAGACGGCTTGCGTCTCCGCAGTCGAGCAGACCCGCTCAGGTCTTTTGAAATCCATGGTCTATGAATATAGGTCTTCACTGAATCCACATATGGTTGTTAAACTCTTCCATGCAAAGATTAAATCATAAATAAACATGATCCAGAAACACCGCAGCTTTCTCTGGGCCTGAGCTAATCTATTGGTGCCCATACATGGGTTAATTTTTTCGATGACAGTATATACTCGCATATAAGCCGACCCCCCAACATTTACCTCAGAATTCAGAAAAAAAATGTTTGACTCGCATATAAGCCGAGGACAGGACAACACTGGGGTGGTTGTTGCATTTAATATGGTGATTATTGCAGAAATCACATCTGTATCAAACAGATGCAGGAGCCAGCACCATTTAACTGGTAATCTGCACACAGAACTCCCACCACACGTTCAACAGGCAGAGCTGAAAGTTACATTAGTGACATCATTCTTAAAGATAAATGCCTGGTTATCATTGTGATCTTTTAATGTCAGTATAGTCACTTAGCTGTAACAAGCAGGCAGCTAGTTTAGGTGGAGTAGATTCAGAACACCCTGTTCAGTCTGCACGCTGTGCTTGATCTGGTTGGAGTCGGAACAACCTGCCAAGCAGGGTTTGCGGGCTGTGCATTGGATAGCGCACAGTGGAGCAAGCTAAATGGGTACCTTTACTGTGGATGGGTGAAGGGGAGTGCAACAGCTGATATGCAGGAGTTGTGCTGACTGACCTGCAGAGATGATCAGAATGTAGCGGTGATGCTTGTGCGGGCTTCAGCATGCTTCCTGGATGTTCGGAGGTTCGGGTCAGCTGATTGGATTACCGCCGGTGCTGCGGGCTGTGCAGGGGAGCTGCTCGGCGGGTGCCTGTACTGTGGATGCATTGCCGAAGGGGAGCGCCGAGTACAACTGCTGATTTGCATTAGGATCTCCTGGTTAGGTCATGGCAGGCGCGATCAGAGGTCCGGGGGAGAGCAAAGCATGAGAGATGGATGGCTAGAAACACAGCTCCGCTCTTCCGTGCACATAATCTCATGTTTCTTGCTGTCTCTGCACTGGAGGCGCGAAATTATGTGCATGGAAGAGCGGAGCAGTGTTTCTGGCCATCCATTTCTCGTGCTTTGCTCTCCCCCGGACTTCTGATCGCGCCTGCTGTGACCTAACCAGGAGATCTTAATGCAAATCAGCAGTTCTACTCGGCGCTCCCCTTCGGCAATGCATCCACAGTACAGGCACCCGCGATTAGCTCCCCTGCACAGCCCGCAGCACCGGCGGTAATCCAATCAGCTGACCCGCACCTCCGAACATCCAGGAAGCATGCTGAAGCCCGCACAAGCATCACCGATACATTCTGATCATCTCTGCAGGTCAGTCCGCACACCCCCACCACAGACACAGGCAGATGACTCGCATATAGGCCGAGGGGGTGACTTTTCAGCACATTTTTTGTGCTGAAAAATTTGGCCTATATGCGAGTATATACAGTAGATCATTTTGTTCGATTAGTCCATTACATTGAATATAAAGATTTTTCCAACATATCCAATCCAATTTTTAAATAAAAAAAACGGGATAATCGTTTGTTTTTCTTGATCGAAAAAAAAAAACGGGAGAATCTAACGTTTTTATTGTACCGTGTATGGGCACCATTGGATGAATAAAGGTAGGACATTGCTTTAACTGGGAGTGAGCAATTGTGTGTGTTGCAGTTAGCATTAAATTCAGAGGAAGTGGGGGTGAATTCCCTGGTTGTGAGAGGTCCAGGGCTCGCCTGCACTTTCTTCTGGGTATCGCTTAGTGGTGTGGGGGCCCCCGGCTGTCGTGCGAACCAGTGTTTGTGATTCACCATTAGATGAACTAAGGTAAAGTGGAAAGCTGTCCTGTTATATCTAGCAAATAAAACAATTTGGAAATTATGGATGGCATGTCCTCCAGACTTAAGAAGAGAAGGACAATCCAGCTTATTATTATTGCATAGTTCAAGAGTAAACATGGTGATGTATAAGTTCACATGGCATGTCTAGATGGAGACATGCCATGTGGACTACCTAAGAAGGAACCGTTAATGCCAAACAATACATATAAAAAAATCATACTTAGAGAGTATACTTAATTGAACCTTATATATCATTATGGGGGCAAGGCTGTCAACTTACAACTTTATAACACAACAGAAGACCAAGGATGCTGTATTCCAGGTAACAAGAGTACATTTGAAATCGGCGCCGGTAGACTGGGGCGCAGGATTCAGCGGTATATGGCTGATCCTGCTTCTGCACAAGTCCGGGCCGTTTTAATTACTATTCCCCCTCCAGGCCGACATGGATAGTGGGGGAATGAAATAATTCGGCTTCCGGCGATTGCTGGAGGCCGAATTATTGTGTTTTTTAAGCAACCTCGGCTCCGTCTTCTGACGGACCCGACGTTACTGAGCGCTGCAATAGGAGTGATTCCTATTGTAGTCTATGGAGGCGTCGGCTGCGCCCAAATCTAGCAGCGCTGAAAAGCACTGCTCCGGGTAACAAAGCTTTATTAATACACAGTAATATATGGGATAACAGGATAATGATGAATGTTTGCTTATTTAAAACACACACACAAACAATGTGATGATCAACAGAAAGAAAGGCACCGGTGAGATTTGATCATTCAGCTGACTGCAACACACATCTCCATCAAATGCACAGCAATTGTCAATAAATAATAATAAACCCTAACTGGCTTCTAAAAGCCTGCCTTTTCCTACATAAACTGTCTGCTAGTTGATGAATGTTGGCTTGTGGCACCACATTCGGCATTCTTGCTGTATTTATTAATTCCAGAAGTGCAGACCCGTTTCTAGGAGCGTGCCAGCAGACTTAGGAGAAAAAACATCAGAAAAAGAATGACATGGTAACTGATCAGACACGATCTCTACGTTATGTAGTGGAATCTTTTTTAAACAATTCTCGGAACACAGAGAAGACCAATTGGTAAGTTGACCAGAGTACCAATCAACGTGTGGGTTGTGTGTCTGCAACCATGGGAGTCCTAGAACCAAGGGACTAGATGGCATTCTAAGAATAAAAAACTGCAGTTTCTCGAAATGCAACGCTCCAATCTGTAGAGAAACTTCAGGAGTAATAGCAATGGGTTGATCACTCTGAAGAGGAGAATCGTCTATGGCAGTGAGTCAGTGACATACAGCTTGTTCAGCAAAGGCAAGGCTGGAATTCCTAAACTTGCGGCAAATTCAGAATCAAATAAATTACCCGCCGCCCCAGAGTCAACAAAGGCCTGAGCAGCACTAAACTGATTATTCCCAAAAATAGTTACTGGTAATAATATTTTTATTTTAAGGGGAAGAATCTGCTGGCCCAGGTGAGATTCCCCAACTACACCTAGGCGTGGAAGTTTTCCGCCTTCCTTTTTGGTGAGCAATTTTGAACAAAATGCCCCTTTTCACCACAGTACATACACAACCCCGTGACGTCTTCTAAGCTTCTCCAAGGGAGACAATTTGGAATACCCTAACTGCATGTGTTCTTCCCCAGAGGATGTAACAGAACAAGGAGCAGACGTGGCAGAAGAATGAGCACTACCATGACGGCGATATCTGATTCGCCTATCTACAAGGATGGTGTAACGATTGCGGGAACGATCTCCACGGTCAGTGCACAGCGTGTACGCTGACTCTGAGGAGATCTCCCACAAGCGTTCAGACAAAGGAGCCCAGTAATGGTGGAACACACCTGTGGAGGAACCAAACCAGCCAGCAGGTGGAGCTGTGGAGCACAGAGAGACAAATCCTCTGAACAGTCCACAGACGACAGACAGAAATCGCACAAAGCAAATGCGGCGATGAGCAATATATTAACAGAACAGAAACAGGAACAGATCTGCAATAGATCAGATGAATGTCTGTCAAACTGATAGCAGACTTTGAGGAAACAGACATTCATTCAGGCCTGGTGCACACCAAAAACCGCTAGCAGATCCGCAAAATGCTAGCAGATTTTGAAACGCTTTTTCTTATTTTTCTGTAGCGTTTCAGCTAGCGTTTTGCGGTTTTGTGTAGCGGTTTTGGTGTAGTAGATTTCATATATTGTTACAGTAAAGCTGTTACTGAACAGCTTCTGTAACAAAAACGCCGGCAAAACTGCTCTGAACAGGCGTTTTTCAGAGCGGTTTGCGTTTTTCCTATACTTAACATTGAGGCAGAAACGCATCCGCAATCCAAAAAATGCCTCACCCCGGGAGTATGCGTTTCAGCAAAACGCCTCCTGCTCTGGTGTGAACCACCCCATTGAGATACATTGACCAAGCGTGTCCGCAGCCGCAAGCGGCTGCAGAAACGCTGAAAAAGCCGCTCGGTGTGCACCAGCCCTCACAGAGCATCCACAGATGCCAGACAGAAATTGCTCAATGCGAATGCAGCAATGAGCAATACATTAATAGGAACAGATCTGCAATAGATCAGATGAATGTCTGTCAAACTGATAGCAGACTTTGAGGAAACAGACATTCATTCACAGAGCATCCACAGATTGCCAGACAGAAATTGCTCAATGCGAATGCAGCAATGAGCAATAGATTAACAGGACAGGAACAGGAACAGATCTGCAATAGAGCAGATGAATGTCTGTCAAACTGATAGCAGACTTTGAGGAAACAGACATTCATTCACAGAGCATCCACAGATGCCAGACAGAAATCGCTCAATGCGAATGCAGCAATGAGCAATACAAAAAGTACAGGATATAACAAGTCAGTATACTTTATTTCTTGTGAGAAATACACGTGCTTAGTGCACAGTAAAGTGGCGAACGCCACCGAGGCGGTAGCCCCAGTGGGAGGAGCCCACTGGTGGCAGAGTATTCAAACAAACAGGAGTTGAACACACTAATACAATAATGAAGATAACAAAGAGGCACCAGTATGCGTAGTGATTGGTGCAAACAGTAACTTGCTGATAGAGGCTCAGCAGTAAACTCTCCAGTGGCGAGGGGCCACTGGTGAGTGAGGATAGTCAGACAGATCAGGTAGGCAACAACCGAGCAGATAGATGTACAGAATCGTAAGACAGGCTCAGAGTAAAGTTTCAGGCAAGAAGTCGGCAACAAGGTCAGATAAGCAGAGGTACAGAATCGCGAGGCAGAAGGAGTAGTCAGAACAGGCAAAAAGTCATACACAGATAAATACAATTGATATGTTATATTCTTCTGATTACAGCTATCAAAGGTCAATTACAATATACACGATAATATACAAATAACTCTAGCTATGTGCAAATAGGTCGGGGTCCTGCCGGGTTCAATGCACTAGGATCTAACTAAAGTCTGACCCAGGACTTGCAGTCCAAAGACTAACAAAATGTCGGGCGGGGAGGCAGACTCAGGAAGTGACTTTTATGGATTAACACACTAATCAGAGAGAAGCATGCAAAAGGACAAAGCAGCCATCTGCATTCACTTAGCCTGCATCTCATAAGTTCATGCATCCCCATGCAAACAGCATAGCACTTGAATTCAGAATAGCAGACCACACCACAATGGAATGCGAATGAAATGCAAATGGAAAATTCATTCATTGTGAATGTCAGAAAATCTCTGCAAACAGCAGCCAGCATAGTCTGGCTGCAGTAGTGTCTGAAGACAAAACAGATCTCACAGAGGAGATCATTACAGATGGCCAAAGTAATGGCCTCCTCAAGAGTCTTAGGTTCAGGGTGACTGACCAGAGCATCGTTTACAGAATCTGTTTAACCTAATAAAAATTGGTCAAGAAGTGCAGCCTCCCCCCACTTGGAGGAAACTGACCAATGCCTAAATTCAGCGGCGTAGTCTTCTGCAGTATGACAGCCCTGCCGGAGTTCGTGAAGCTTACGAACTGCGGTAGAGGGTACGTCTGGATCGGCATAAATCACAGCCATAACCTCAAAGAACTTGCTTACAAATGTAAGAGCTCCGTGCTTGGGGGTAAACCGTAAGCCCAAGTTTGCGAGTCACCCTGTAAGAGGGTCTTAATGAGAGATATTTTCTAGGATTCAGAACCAGATGACCTCGGTCTAACCTCAAAGTATGTCAAACATCGATTCATAAAATTACTGAAATCAGATCTGGAACCAGGGAATTTTTCAGGCAGAGGCATCTTAGGCTCAATGATAGGAGGAACGACAAACTGCTCTCTATGACCTGCTGAGTGCTCAGGTTGAGGTGCGTTTAGCAACTGTGTCAACTGATCTTGCTGAGCAACGACTGTTGTATTGAGTTGATTCACAGCAGTCGCAAGAAGCTGAACCTGACGTTGCAACTCCTCCATGATAATATTTTACTGGTCCGTTATAATGTATTGCCTGGGCACTAGATACTAGCAGATATATAGAAATCGAGAAGTCGGGGATAGCCAAAGGTCATACACGTATCAGAAACAGAGGTACCAGGAGTCAGAAAAAATCAGAGTCGTTAACAGGCCGAGGTCTAAACCGAGTATCAGATGTGTGCAGTACAGAAAGAATGAGGCAGAGACAGAGTCGTCAGGAGAATATACAATGTACAATATACAAGATTGATCTAACTAGAGTACATATATATCGGCAGTGTCTGCATATATATAGCAGTGTCTGCATATATATATAGCTCTGAAAACTAGCTGATTTAGGCACAATAGCAAGGCAAGGTCCAGCGCACAGTGAACTGATAGCTATAATGGACAGCGAGTAACTGAATGCCCAGGGCTTATATATGTTACGGCCAGAACCCGAAGTTTGGCCACTTCTAGTTCTGGCCGGCCACTTCGGGTTCTGGCCGGCCAATGCGCGAACTGGCCGCTGCGCTGCGGCCAATGTGAGGAATGGAATGAATCCTGTAACATTCATGTATCTTCTGACCGCAGCGCAGCGGCCAAACGTATCGCAACTTAGTTATTTTAATGAAATTAAGCCGGCGGCAATGAAACAGATGAAGCCGCCGGCTTTTTCTCTGCCTCTCTCTCTCTCCTTCCTCTCCCCGCCTCTCTCTCCTTCTCTTATTATGGGCAGCACTCGTGTCCCCCCTTCAGAGTCGTTCGTCGCGCCAGGGAGAGCAGAGCGGGGAGGCTGCAGACATCGCTTCTGCCAGCACCCCGCTCTGCAGGAACGGCAGGCTTCCCCTGGTGCCACGAACGACTCTGGAGGGGGACACGTAGTGCTGCCAATAATAAGAGAAGGAGAGAGAGGCGGGGGGGGGGGAGGAGAGAGAAAGAGGCAGAGAAAAAGCCGCCGGCTTAACTTCATTAAAATAACTAAGTTGCGATAGGTTTGGCCGCTGCGCTGGGGCCAGAATATACATGAATGTTACAGGATTCATTCCATTCCTCACATTGGCCGCAGCGCAGCGGCCACTTCGCGCATTGGCCGGCCAGAACCCGAAGTGGCCGGCCAGAACTAGAAGTGGCCAAACTTCGGGTTCTGGCCGTAACATATAGAAGGAATAGATCACAGACCAAGCCCCCAGGAATGTCGGACCAATCAGCAACATCCCTGTAGCAAGTGTCAGCTGACTGCAGGAATCAGCCGACACACCTTAGACACGCCTCCTTAACCTATAAAGGCAGCTCTGAGCTGTGCGCGTCCTCCTAGGGAGACTGCCAGAAACAACACGCTGACTCACATCTACAGGGGAGCCGGGAATGCGTCTGAACAAGGAGGAAGAGGAAGCTCCTTGCAGCTGCTCAACATTGTCAGAGCAGCCTCCAGAGACAACACCAGATAAGTTTGTTACACTTGTGGATCCATTCAGGAAGTTATCCTTCTGGGGAGACTGGGGTGTATGCAATAAGCTGTGTTTAGTAAAATTAGTGGCACTGAAGCGAACAAAAAAAAAACGTATGCTATAGTGAATTGTATATGTAGTACAAATAATTCATAGAAAATTAGTAGCAAAGAGTCTCATTTTTATGTTAAGTTATGTAGCTCTTTTTATAACATTGTATCATTCTCTAATATTTGTAGTTTACAAACTACACTCTTTATTTAAAACTATGAAACAAAGCAGAGCTAATAAGTAAAACCTTAAACAAACAAGAAACAGTGAGAGATGGGTTGAGATAAGTGCTTCACAAAACAGCACTGTAGCCAATCAAGCTTGGTCGGAGAGCTCAGTGAAGCTCTTTTGCAAAGATAACACATTTCTTAACTCTTCCTGTACTGGAAACAGTATGAGACTCATATCTGTGCTACTAATGTTCACATACAAATCATATCATACAGTAAGTGTATTTTCACTTCAGATTCCCTTTAAAGTCTTACCGCACCATAAGTAGAGCGTAATGCATTGCATGGAATGTATTGCATACTGCTCTATACACCGTGCAGTAAAACTTTATGCATGTGATTATGCTTTAATCAAACCTGAAGCGGGGAAAAAAATATGTGATATAATGAATTGTATGTGCAGTACAGATAACGGATAGAACATTAATAGCAAAGAATAGAGTCTCATATTTTTATTTTCTTATACAGTGGTGTGAAAAACTATTTGCCCCCTTCCTGATTTCTTATTCTTTTGCATGTTTGTCACACTTAAATCTTTCTGCTCATCAACAACCGTTAACTATTAGTCAAAGATAACATAATTGAACACAAAATGCAGTTTTAAATGATGGTTTGTATTATTTAGTGAGAAAAAAAAAACTCCAAATCTACATGGCCCTGTGTGAAAAAGTGATTGCCCCCCTTGTTAAAAAAATAACTTAACTGTGGTTTATCACACCTGAGTTCAATTTCTGTAGTCACCCCCAGGCCTGATTACTGCCACACCTGTTTCAATCAAGAAATCGCCTAAATCGGAGCTATCTGACACAGAGAAGTAGACCAAAAGCACCTCAAAAGCTAGACATCATGCCAAGATCCAAAGAAATTCAGGAACAAATGAGAACAAAGTACTGTAATTGAGATCTATCAGTCTGGTAAAGGTTGTAAAGCCATTTCTAAAGCTTTGGGACTCCAGCGAACCACAGTGAGAGCCATTATCCACAAATAGCAAAAACAAGGAACAGTGATGAACCTTCCCAGGAGTGGCTGGCCGACCAAAATTACCCCAAGAGCGCAGAGAAAACTCATCCGAGAGGCCCCAAAAGACCCCAGGACAACATCTAAAGAACTGCAGGCCTCACTTGCCTCGATTAAGGTCATTGTTCATGACTCCACCGTAAGAAAGAGACTGGGCAAAAACGGTCTGCATGGCAGATATCCAAGGCGCAAACCACTTTTAAGCAAAAAGAACATTAAGGCTCGTCTCAATTTTGCTAAAAAAAACATCTCAATGATTGGCACGACTTTTGGGAAAATACCTTGTGAACCGACGAGACAAAAGTTGAACTTTTTGGAAGGTGCGTGTCCCGTTACATCTGGTGTAGAAGTAACACAGCATTTCAGCAAAAGAACATCATACCAACAGTAAAATATGGTGGTGGTAGTGTGATGGTCTGGGGTTGTTTTGCTGCTTCAGGACCTGGAAGGCTTGCTGTGATAGATGGAACTATGAATTCTACTGTCTACCAAAAAATCCTGAAGGAGAATATCTGGCCATCTGTTTGTCAACTCAAGCTGAAGCGATCTTGGGTGCTGCAGCAGGACAATGACCCAAAACACACCAGCAAATACACCTCTGAATGGCTGAAGAAAAACAAAATGAAGACTTTGGAGTGGCCTAGTCAAAGTCCTGACCTGAATCCTATTGAGATGTTGTGGCATGACCTTAAAAAGGCGGTTCATGCTAGAAAACCCTCAAATAAAGCTGAATTACAACAATTCTGCAAAGATGAGTGGGCCAAAATTCCTCCAGAGCGCTGTAAAAGACTCGTTGCACGTTATCGCAAACTCTTGATTGCGGTTATTACTGCTAAGGGTGGCCCAACCAGTTATTAGATTCAGGGGGCAATTTCTTTTTCACACAGGGCCATGTAGGTTTTGAGTTATTTTTCTCACTAAGTAATAAAAACCATCATTTAAAACTGCATTTTGTGTTCAATTATGTTATCTTTGACTAATAGTTAACGGTTTTTGATAAGCAGAAACATTTAAGTGTGACAAACATGCAAAAGAATAAGAAATCAGGAAGGGGGCAAATAGTTTTTCACACCACTGTATAGCTTTTTTATAACATTACCTCATTCTGTCATATTTGCAGTATCGAAACCACACTCGGTGCCCTATGCAATTACCAAACTCACCGGCGATATGTGCTGGCGAGTTCTTAAATTAGGCGTCAGGAACGTTGCCTAATGCAATTGCATTTAACACCCCCCCAAAACCCCTCCCCGGGCGTTACAGAACTAGCTTTGGCGATATAATTGCTCAGCGAGTTCCTTGCCCCCTATGCAATTGCTTTCCTCCTTCCCTGCCCCCCCCCCCCCCCCAAAGCGATGCTACTCATGAAACATAGGTGTAAACTTTTCTCCTGCTCTGAGCAGGTGAAAAGTCCCAACACCTATGTCCCACGGACTGCTATTGGCATCTGGTAGCCTCCGTTACGAAGGTAAAACCAGATGCCAGGGATTTAAATAGGAGTCAATTCTGACTCCTTACCTATTTAAAAAAAATATATATATACCTCTGTCGGTCCCATCCCCTTCTTGAGGAGGATTTTTATTCATTTAAACTGAGGACTAATGGAGAGCCCCAAAGATGCTTTGCCGGGCTCTGTGAATACTATATACCCAGAGATGGCAGAAAAATAAGCGGCGTGGGACATGTGGCGGGATGGGACCCTTCAATCAAAATTTAAAGAAGAAAGAAGTGACAGATGAAAAACAGAAAAATAGAGAAGACTTTTTTCCCCTTAATAAAGTTTTGTCTTTTTTTACTATTATACATTAAATAAGTATAGGGTCATATTTGACCCTATTTCCCTGGAAGGGGCTCCAAGATTCCACATAAGCCCCACAGTTTTTCTGCACAAGACCCCCCTCCCCCCCCAGCTCCTCCTGGGCACTGGAGGTGGGGAAGAACCCCTTGTCTAACATTTGAACAAGAACTCTGTAGGTGATGGGGAGACTTTGTTGCCCCTCTCTCATAGAGCCCTTCATATCACTGACCATGTGGGCTAGTGTGGCTAATATGGCAGAGCCCCATGCAGGTTGACTCAGCGATCCTGGCTATACCAGCTTGCATGGGTGACAAGGGGTTAAAGAAATTGTAAACAGGGTCCTCCCCTTGATTGAAGGGTCCTCCTGCCGCCAGTTGCTGCCCGTAGCACCCGCCGGTACCTTCGCCGCTACCACCGCTGTCTTCTTCTTACTGGGAGCCCCAGCAGAAGCATCTTTGAATGTCCCGCTGTGGCACTCCATTCGTCCACTAGATGGCCCAATGAGAATCATCCTGATTCTCATTGGTCCAATGAAAATCAGGATGATACTCATTGGGCCACCTAGTGGACAAATGGGGAGCACCAGCGGGACATTCAAAGATGATTTGCTGTGGCTCCCAGTAAGAGGAAGATGGTGTCGGCAAAGGTCCCAGCGGGTCCCACGGCAGCGAGGAGCGTCAGGTAAGTGTTGCGGCAGATGCCAGGTGTGTGTCCATCTCGCGGGGGAGTGAGGCAGCAATGGCGTGGTACTGAAGGACAGCTGCATGGCATAAATGCCTCGCTCCCCATCGCACAGGGTACAGAAGCATCACTTAGGTGAATGCCTAGTATAGCTAGGGTTATGCTCTTTTAAGCAAAAACCTAGCTCGGGTGAAACTGGCAATTTAATTTGCCGGTAAATCCTGAGTGATGGGAGGTGAAAAGAAGGTTGCACATTTTGAGCTTCTTATCATCTCAAATTGCATAGTACCCCATCTTTTAAGCTATAAAAAATGTCGAAATAATGACCTTTTGAAGTTTCCTGCAGTAAAACCTTATCTCAAACTGTCTCTCACTGTTTCTTAGCTGTTTAAAGAGACACTGAAGCGAAAAAAAATATGATATAATTAATTGGTTGTATAGTACAGATAATTACTAGAACATTAGTAGCAAAGAAAATATTCTCATATTTTTATTTTCAGTTATATCGTTTGTTTTTTTTCTGTGTTTTTTTTTTTTTTTTTTTATAACATTGCATCATTCTCTAATATTTGCAGTTTACACACTACTCAAACAGAGCAGACTAGTGAACTTTTGAACTGTCCTCTGTAGAAGAAAAAACTATACAGTGACTGACACTTGAGATAATAAGCTTCAAAAGACAGAGCTCTCTGCGACTTTGAAAGTCATGGAGCACAATGGCTCTTTTGCATAGATACCAACTAGAGTTTCTTAACCTTCCTGTACTGGAAACAATATCAGACTTATGTCTCTGCTCCTAATGTTTTATTTCTTAGCTGTACCACACATCATTATAAATCATTATATCATAAAAAAAAAATTCGCTTCAGTGTCTCTTTAAGTGCTTTAGAAAATAGGACTGTATCAGACAGGGTCGGACTGGGACACCAAGGGCCCACCAAGGAAGTTTCAGCCTGGGGCCCACCCCCCTCTCCTCCTCCTCCCTCCCCCCCCCCCCCCCCCCCATTTTGGGCTCACATACACATGTACTCTTGCATGACTTTATGGTAGGGAATAGATTGTGAGCAATTCTGAGGACAGTCTCCAATAGGGAATAGCAGCGAAACTAAATGGGTGTCACCACGCACTGGAACATCGGCGTGGTCATGATGAGTCATGGGCAGACTTAAAAAAAAATACAAAACACAAAATAAGTAGCGGTGTTATTCACAGAGATTAGGTCTGACCAGATACATTTTAGATAAAATATTCAAGTAGTTAGTAGTTACATGCCTCATGATAATTCATCAAGTAGTCAAATGGCAGCAGATACCCCCACAAAATGCAATCAGGTTGGCTGCAGATACCCCCACACAATGCAATCAAGTTGGTGGCAGATACCCCAACAAATGAAATCAGGTTGATGGCAGATACCCCCACAAAATGCAAGCAGGTTGGCTGCAGATACCCCCACACAATTCAATCAGGTTGGTGGCAGATACCCCCACACAATGCAATCAGGTTGGCTGCAGATACCCCCACAAAATGCAATCAGGTTGGCTGCAGATACCCCAGACTAAATTTCAAAA
Organism: Hyperolius riggenbachi; assembly: GCF_040937935.1. Classification (NCBI taxonomy): domain Eukaryota; kingdom Metazoa; phylum Chordata; class Amphibia; order Anura; family Hyperoliidae; genus Hyperolius; species Hyperolius riggenbachi. Next base: position 127,371,180 of record NC_090655.1, on the reverse strand, counting down.
TAAAGCAACCGCTCAGGGAATTAACCAATCATTATAAACCTTTATTCAATCGTCAAAAAGCTGAAAAATGGATCCAAATACCTAAAAACACTTAAAAACCCTCTGTGGAGCGCTCCTCACACATGGCCAAACACACACCACCCATACCTCACCCACACTGGTACCGGTACCACATACTGCACCCGTGCAGACCGCAACTTCTTAGCTGACATCAAGGGCATGCACTAAACCAGCAACGTTTTCCAGACCAGCAGATCTCACCAGTCAGAGGACAGCGTGGAGGCAGCTTCCTCCCGTTCAAATCAGCAGCACGGATGCCTGGCTCTGTCTTCCAGTTCCACCGCCTCGCTCTACCACGCTAGTCCAATAGCGGGGAGCAGCGGTTCAGCAGCTCGGGACCACAACGCTTAGCCAGTCGGAAAAGAGACGCTCACACAGGATGGGACGTGACCCCGCCCATCGACGCGTTGCGCGCGCCCACCGCGAGCTTCGTCAGGATGAGTGACAGGTGGGCATGGATCTCATTTAAACAGCATCGGCTTCCTGAAGGTGGAGCTTGCCGGGTCCGCCCCTGTTACTATGTCAATACAGACACACTTCCCCATGGGCAGCGGACCCGCCTCCCTTTCAGCCACTGCAGCTTTCCTTCGTTTCCAGGGCGACATTCGCATTATTAGAGCTGTGAGTAACCTCGCCTCACCAATCAGCTGGTCCCCACACAACACTCCTTCTTCGCTCGTCCATGTCATTCCTGTTCGCTACTGCAGGCTGACATCTTGACATTATTTTGTTGTTATGTTTAACTCATGAAAAGGCACACAGTTTACTTTTACGACAAGCTAGGGGATTTTAGGCTATTCTTTTTTTCTTTTTTCTTCTTCCTCCCCTCACTCTCCTTACCTTCCCTTCTCCCACTCTCATTTTCAGTTCTTCCTCCTTTTTCCTTATACTTTTACAGGAATGATGAATAGTCCAGCTCCTGGTTTAACCCATTTGGGGATAGAGAGTCCAGCAGGTATATCCACCTACATTCTTGTTGTAGTAGTACTCTCTCTTTGTCTCCTCCCCTCCTGTTCTTGTTGAGTCTGTATATTCCCCTAAATCGAAACCCTTTAGTGGACCCACCATGCTGCACACAGAAATGTTCTGCCAAGGCACTGCGATACTCGCCACTCGGTTTTTCTCCACAGTTTATGTTGCTAATGTGCTCACCTATGCGGGTTTTAAGTTTTCTCGTGGTCATCCCCACATAGAGTAATGGGCATAGACACTGGACAGTATACACCGTCCATTCAGAATTGCAGTTTATAAAACTGGGAATCTCCCATTCTTTTTCCCGTCGAGGTGCCCTAAAGGTCTTGCACACATCCACAAAGCAACATACAGAACAGTCACCACATTTGTGCATTCCATTCGGTACCCTGTTCTGCATCCATGTTTGCTTAGGGGCCAGATCTGAGTGTACCAAATGATCTCTCAGACTGGGCGCCCGTCGGTCCACCATCCGTGGGTAGTTCCCAACAATTGGTCCAATCTAAGAGTCAATCATTAGTACCGACCAGTGTCGTGACAATACTTCATAGATCTTATGCCAATTTGAGTTAAAGGGAGAGACATATCTTAGTTGGCCACATGCATTTCCTTGTTTATGGGCTCTGCCTCTGATGTAGGAGTCCTGGGTTCAAATCCTGGCTCTTCCTACTCAGTAAGCCAGCACCTATTCAGTAAGGAGTTCATTGGGCAAGACTCCCTAACACTGCTACTGCCTACTGAGTGCGCTCTTGTGGCTGCCTCGCAAGCGCTTTGAGTCCGACAGGAGAAAGGCGCTATACAAAAAAAGGAATTATTATTATTATTTCCCCGTTCTCCATGTAACAGGTCACTGCGGGTTGTCCGTAGTGCCCTTTCAACACTGGAGCACAACGTCTCATGTTGGTACCCTCGGTCGCGAAATCTATTGTACATCGACCTTGCCTCAACGCAAAAATCCGCTTCACTCGAGCAGTTCCTGCGAATTCGCAGGAACTGTCCTGTAGGAATTTCTTTCTTTAGATGTCGCGGATGGTGGCTGGTGGCATGGAGGAGGGTGTTCCCTGCAGTGGGTTTTCTAAACGTAGTGGTTCGTAACCCCTCGTCACTCTTTGCAATACGCAAATCAAGAAATGATATCTCACTTTTACTCTGCGTATATGTAAGGCGGATGTTCCTATGATTTAAATTTAGTTGATCCATAAACACCTCTAGTTCTGTCTCACTCCCCCTCCACACCAACAGCACATCATAAATAAAACGGAGCCACAGCCGAACGCACCTCTCGAAGTCGCTTCTTGGGTAAACATCACTCCGTTCCCACCTGCCCAAATGTAGGCAGGCATAGGCAGGCGCGAACGCCGCTCCCATCGATGTACCGCGCACCTGCCTATAGTGGGTGTCACCAAACAGGAAACAGTTGTGCTCCAGAATATATTGCATCGCTCTCACCACAAAATCATTGTGTACAGGAGTGTCCGGGCTGGTATCACCCAGAAAAAATTCCAGAGCTCCTAGACCCTCCCCGTGGGGAATCGACGTGTAGAGACTCTCCACGTCGATCCCCACCAGGAGGTCATCGGGGTCAACTTCAAGGCCAGCAAGCAGGCGCAGGACATCCCTGGAGTCCTGCACAAAGGACGGAAGAGATGACACCAGGCCCTTGATTTTTTCATCCACCCATTTTGATAGTTTCTCAGTAGGGCCATTTATAGCACTCACAATCGGCCTGCCCGGTGGTCTATTTACATTTTTGTGCACTTTTGGGATTAGATATAACACTGGGACAGTGAAGGTTGTTACCCTCAAATAGTCCCTTTCTCGAACATCAATCACCCCTTCATCCAATGCTTCATCAACCCACTCATTGACTCCGTTCGCCACCCTATCATAGGGGCTTCCACGCAGCCGCTGGTACGTATTCGCATCTGTAAGTTGCCTTTCTGCCTCCTGCATGTTCAGATCCCTCGACCATAGGACCACATTTCCCCCCTTGTCACTTGTTCGTATTATCACTTCATCTGCTTGTTTTAATTCATCCAGGGCCAGTCTTTCCCGTCTGGTAAGATTATCCCGTCCAGGACGATCCCAACTTATGGCTTTCAAGTCTTGAGACACAAGATCATGGAAAATTCTAAGGGTCGGGTTTGACTGTATGGAGGGCATGTATTTTGATTTTCCCCTGCATTGTACACGCTGGATCAAACCACCTTCACCACCCACCCCATACTCCACCACCCCCGTTCTCCCAACCTCTGCCTGATCCTGCAGGACCTCCAGATTCCTCAGGGCCTCTCGGTCCCCCAGACTCCACCCCTCCAACTCAACTCCATCGTTGCTGAATTGGTCATTATCTTTCTCACCTTGGGGCTTCCCCCCTTCCACTTCATTTGCATAAGTGGCTTTTAATTGGACCTTGCGTAAGAACATATGAAGGTCCTTCTGCACCAAAAACTCATCTCCACCTTGTACAGGTGAAAATGACAAACCTTTACTAAGGAGGGAAATGTGGTCCGGGCCCAAGGGGAAATCGGAAAGGTTAAGGACATTCATAGCTGTACAGTCCAGTTCCTGGCTCAGGGAAAATTGTCCCATTTCTGCCCTGGATACTCCTTGACAGCTCATACCCCCCCCCCCCCCCCCCCACTTCCCCTTGCCCTGTCTCGGGGGCTGCACACGCAAGATAGGCTTCAAAGGCTGCTCTTTCTTTTTCTTCCGCCCTCGCTTTTTTTCTTTTTCTCGCTTCTTTTTTACTTCTCCGTCGCTTTCTGCGTCGCTTTCGCCTAAAAAAGCCACCGATTTTTGTGAGGTTGCTGAGTCAGGGGAATCCGGGTTTTCCCCCGAGTCACCTCGTGGGGTTCTTGGTCTGCTTCCTGAACGTGAACGTGGTTTCCCTGGGAGATATAGATAGTATTCTCCTTCTTTCCACTCGTCTATATCTTTAAGATATTTTGCTTGTTTTTCTTTTTTAATTCTTTTCTGTGTCCTTTCCACCTCAATTTTTAATAAATCATTAAGCTTAGTAAACAGGGGATGGGCTTTAAATAAATCCAGGCCCTGAATACTAAGAGCCACCGCCTCTTTAATTTCTTGTAACTGTATAGTCTCTTCCTTAATAATCAGTCCCAGGATTACAAAACCATGTGCAATAGAGGCCGTTTTCCACTTTGGGAGGAAGCGATCATTCCGTAAGTGCTCAGCCGGTATAATCCGTTAACGGATTCCCCACGGCAGTACCCTGGCCTCCCGATAGGATTCCAGAGTAGAGATGTTCCACTTCCTCCTCAAATGTTTCAAAGTAAGCCTTCTATGTTGTCTACAAAGTTTCTTAATTTCCTGGTCCCGACTAATTACCTCGGATACTGGTTCAGTTACTTTAAAAGTTGCTTCTATGTCAAGATGGATGTCATCAGGGATTGCATAAGCCATGCTAGTGTGTAAACAACTGATCACAGGTTCATTAAATAAACAGTATAGGGAGAAACAGCATGAACTAACATTCAAATTAAAACAAAAACTAGCTGTCTATCTCACCTACTGCATTGGGGTTCCACCAACTACAATGTAGGAGCAGTCGCTTTCACAATTCAAGACAGACTCAATTTCAAAATAAAGCAACCGCTCAGGGATACCCCCACACAATGCAATCAGGTTGACGGCAGATACCCCCACAAAATGCAATCAGGTTGGCTGCAGATACCCCCACAAAATGCAATCAGTTTGGCTGCAGATACCCCCACACAATGCAATCAGGTCGGTGGCAGATACCCCCACACAATGCAATCAGGTTGGCTGCAGATACCCCCACAAAATGCAATCAGGTTGGCTGCAGATACCCCCACACAATGCAATCAGGTTGGTGGCAGATAGCCCCACAAAATGCAATCAGGTTGGCTGCAGATACCCCCACAAAATGCAATCAGGTTGGCTGCAGATACCCCCACACAATGCAATCAGGTTGGTGGCAGATACCCCCACAAAATGCAATCAGGTTGGCTGCAGATACCCCCACAAAATGCAAACAGGTTGGCTGCAGATACCCCCACAAAATGCAAACAGGTTGGCTGCAGTTACCCCCACAAAATGCAAGCAGGTTGGCTGCAGATACCCCCACACAATGCAATCAGGGTGGTGGCAGAGATACCCCCACACAATGCAAGTCCCCCCCCAGCTTGAAAGAGGGGGCAGAGGGCACAGATCAGCGGGCACAGATCAGCGGGGAAGCCTCCATCCCCTCCTCCAGATGTGCAGCCAGCAGCGAGCGGAAAATAGCTTACTGAGCTTCAGATGATGCTAGCTCTGCTCCGCTCCGCATGCCGCTGCTGCTGCCCTGCTGGTCTCAGTCTCCTGTAGTGACGCTGTCCAATCACGCTATCGCAGGAAGTACTGCGAGAGCGTGATTGGACAGCGTCACTACAGCAGACAGTGACCAGCAGGGCAGCAGCAGCGGCATGCGGAGCGGAGGTAGCATCATCTGAAGCTCTGAAGCTATTCTCCGCTCGATGCTGGCTGCACTTCTGGAGGAGGGGGGTGCGCGGAAGGGGGGGCCCCTAGGTGAGGGAGGAGGGGGACGCTTCCCCCCCTCCCCGCCACTCTGTGCCCAATTCCCCCCCTTCCAAGCTGTGCCCCCCTCCCTCTTAGCTCTGCGGCCCCCAGGAGGCGGTGCAGTCAGGGCCCACCGATGGGACCATCGGTGGTTGGGTGGCTCAGTCCGAGCCTGGTATCAGACCAATGTTGGGTCGAAGGGCTCAGAGAAGCTATTTTGCGTAAATAACAACTAAAGTTTTTTAACTCTTCCTACACTGGTAAACAACATGAAACGTTTTATCTTTGCTGCTAACGTACTATTTCTTAGCTGTACTACACATACAATTCATAAGCTCATACATTAAAGCGGAATATAACCCTGCATTTCAACTTTGCTCTAAAACATTATTTACAGCATATTATATGCAACCAGCATTTTTTTTTTTACTAGAACAGTATTGGAAGGGTTAAACACAGAGGTTTAAAGTTCCGTAGAGAGATATGCAGAAGTTCAGATAGATACATTTAACTAAATAGAATGTAACAAGTGATAAATGTTACACACTCTTTGGCTGTCCTCCAGCTCCTTCTCAGTCAGAGAGAGTGAGTCACATTCTACACTTAGATACATTTATGTAAACAAAATGTATCTATGTAAGCTTCGGATGCGTCTGCAGTTCTCTCCAGGAACTTTAAAGCTCTGTGTAACCCTTCCAATGCTGGTCTAGTAAAAAAAAATGCTGGTTGCATATAATATACTGTAAATAATGTTTTAGAGCAAAGTTGAAATGCAGGGTTATATTCCGCTTTAAAGGGGAACTGAAGAGAGAGGTATATGGAGGCTGTCATGTTTATTTCCTTTTAAGCAATACCAGTTGCCTGGCAGCCCTGCTGGTCTATTTCTCTGCAGTAGTATCTGAATAAAACCAGAAACAAGCATGCAGCTAGTCTTGTCTGATCTGACTTTAAAGTCTGAGCCACTGAAACACCTGATCTGCTGAATGCTTGTTCAGGGGCTATGGTTAATAGTATTAGAGGCAGAGGATCAGCAGGGCTGACAGGCAACTGGTATTACTTAAAAGGAAATAAACATGACAGCCTCCATATCCCTCTCTCTTCAGTTCCCCTTTAATTTGCACTTCAGGTTTGCTTTTACACAGCTTATTGCATACACCCCACTGTGTGTACAAATATTGTCCGTTTATAAACAAACATTGGTGCAAGTATGCATGCGCAAGGAGTTTCTCTGTATGAAGTTTAAATGAAAGTCCCTAAACACCACGCTTGGGTGTGAATGCCTCACTTCCGCTACCAATGCTGTATGCACGCTCATTTCTCTGCAGTCTGTACATTGTTGTAAATGACTGTTTCATTACAGCATGTACCATCTTGTTGTATGTGACATCCTGATGATGAACCATGATTTTCAATGAGATATATGGGTTCCCTGATTTGCAAATTATCATATTCTGTTTTTCTCAACATTTTACACATTGTCACTACTTTTTTTTTTATTATTATTGGGTTGTATAACAAATGTAAAAATAATTGGAAACTTTATGAGGTCAACAACGGTTTAATTTTACAGCTGTGTATTAAAGATAAGATAAAGTCAGAACAGCAGAGCTTAATTATCAGTTAGAAGCCAGGAAACTGGCTCTTGCAATAGTAGAAACTGCAACGGTAATATTATATTCTTTTGTGTACGGTAGAATTACCCGTTAAACTAGCAGATAGGGCTTAAAAAAATGAAACTGATTGTATTATTTTAATGGTCGTATTAAAATATCACAGCAAGTATGTCCAAAATATATGATGTTCATTAAAAAATGATTTTATTTTTAATTTGATATTAAACTAAAATAAACAGAATAGCTATGATAATAATTGTCTTTGGGCCTGATGCACTACACTGCAGTAAAGTTGTAGTGCGCTTGGAGTGCAAGCAGAGCTGGTACAAGGTCCTCCAGCACCCAAGGCTGAGACACCAAAGTGCGCCCCTCCATCCCTCCCACCCCAGCCGTCACACACTGATTGCTATTAGACTAAAGCTGGCCACTAACGGTCCAATTTCTAGCGAAAAATCGTTAGAGCGATCAGAAATTCTGATCGGATTGGTTGTAAATAATCTCCATTGGTGGACACAATCGATTATGAACGAGTGAAAAAAATGTCGCCCGAATGAATTTTCGTCGAACGAAAATTTGGATTTTCTTGGTGGTCGTGATAGATAGGAAGCAATGATTGGTTAGTTGATGGTGTAGTGAAAGATTTTTCATCCGATCAGAATTTCTGATCGTTCGAACGATTTTTTGCTAGAAATTGGACCGTTAGTGGCCAGCTTTAGAGGTGCCACAGGGCCCACAACCTCCCCAACACCTTAATATCTAGTTATCTGGCTTGCAGTCACTGCTATGTATCCCCTTTTCTTATTTCTTTCTGCTTAATGCACAATTAGGAATGACAGCTGAATGAATTGTGCGCCCCCTCCTGCACTGCGCCCTGAGGCTGAAGCCTCTCCAGCCTATGCCTCGGCCCGGCCCTGAGTGCAAGGCAATTTTAAAGAGGAACTGTAACGACAAAACGTCCCCTGGGGGGTACTCACCTCGGGTGGGGGAAGCCTCCGGATCCTGATGAGGCTTCCCACCCCGTCCTCCGTCCCTCAGGGGTCTTGCTGCAGCCCTCCGTGCAGCGGTGACGTCAATATTTACCTTCCCGGCTCCTGCGCAGGCGCTCTGACGGCTGTCGGCTGTCGGCTCCGAAGTAGGCGGAAATACCCGATCGCCGTCGGGTCTGCTCTACTGCGCAGGCGCAAGTTTCCGGGCCGAAAGCAGCCACAGCACCCCCGCTGGAGCCAGCAAAGGTAAATATTGAATCTACAGTCGGGTCTGTCGCCGGCTGTTTGGAGGGCTGCGGCGAGACCCCCGTGGGACAGAGGACGGCGTGGGAAGCCTCATTAGGATCCCAAGGCTTCCCCCACCCGAGGTGAGTACCCCCCAGGGGAGGTTTTTGATGTTACAGAGTCTCTTTAACAATGCTAACGCTGGGAGAGCACCGCGCATTAAACTTTTAGGCCACGGGTGTCCAAACTTTTTAGTCTAAGGGCCATATTGCCAATTTTAAGGGGGCCAAAATAGGGAAATTAAACACAATTTTGCTGATTACTGTTAGGTACACTATGCTTGTGACATTTTGTCAAATAAAATATTTACAAGAGAATAACCCATATATTGTGTGCAGTTGGCATGTCCCTTTCAGTATGTAGGCATAGTGCCACTGGCACAGTAGCAGCTGCTAATCAGTGGCTGTTACTGCTGCTGACATAGTGGCAGCAGCTAATCTGTGGCTGCTACTACTACAGTGGTGTCTGATAACCTACAAATGACCAAAGGGAGAGACAGAGCGGTAATACAAGGTGACCCCTGCATGTGGCACTAACACTACAACCTGCGTGCCACAATGAATTAACAACTGTAGAATGCTTCAGAGACCACCAGAAAAGGCTTGGCAGGTCGCATTTGGTCACCAGGGTGGACTAAGAACATGCCTGCTTTAGGCATTATCGAGCACACGTTACCATAGCAATGCCCTGGTAACGCCCACTGCATTAAAGGGTTAGCATGCGGTGCTCCCCTGGCATTAGTAGCAGTAAAATTGCCATGCACCCCCTGCGCACGGCAACTTTACAGCAGGTGTAGTTCATCAGGCCCCTGGTTTGATTCTCAGTCACTTTTTGAGAAGTTTCAGGGTGGTTTTTTTTTCATTTTTTTTATTCAATTGAATTGTCTTATTGAAATGTTAAAAGTAATGGATAAATAAACTACTGAATCAAATAGTAAATAAAAAATTAAGAGTGTGCCCACCAGAGACATTAACAACTGCTCCTACTTGAACAGTTGTGCTGAGTTTGTCATATGCACGTGCTGTACAGCTAAATATAACAGATTTGAGGTCATGTGATCCGAGGATGCCTAAAACATAAGCAAATAAACCAAGTGCTTCAGAAAACAAAATAAAATTAAAAGAATCCATCAACAACTCTGGAACATGGATGATCATTTTAAAATATTGGAAAGGGTTAAAGCTCCCACTACGCAAGAAAATACTCAAAATGAGTTTGATATTACCGTATTACCTGCTTTTTAATACTTTTTCAATTGCTTAGTGCTGAAAAGTTATTTTGTTAAATAAGATGAAAAATGATCTCCTGGGAGAAAAAGTTAATGGGATTTACCTCCCTGGTGGTAAGCCCGAGCTGAGCTCGGGCTATGCCGCGCAGGAGGAGATCTCAGCCCCTGGTGGGGCGATTTTCACCATTTAAAGTGCTGTACGCGTAGCTAGCACTTTGCTCGCCATGCGTACAGCTTGATCGCCGCCACTCTGCGGTGATCGCCCGCACGCAGTGGCGGAAGAGGGCCCCCCCGCCAGAGCCCTGTGCTGCCCGGACCAATGAGTTCCGGGCAGCGCTATGGGCTGGATCGGATGCGTCTGACGTCAGGACGTCGGCTGACGTCCATGACGTCATTCCGATCGTCGCCATGGCGACAGGAGAAGCCAAACAGGGGAGCGCGTTATATACGCGTTCCCCTGTTTGCTATTGTTGCCGGCGACGATCGAACTAAAGGGACACATGTGCCCTCTAGTGGAGTTTCATGTAGCTACCACTCTGGTAGCTTTACATGAAACATAAAAAAAAAAATTAAAAAAAATTGGATTTCTGCAATTTTTGCAGAAAAAATAAACCACCAGGGAGGTTAAGGGCTATTTTCCTGTGAAAACAAACTATACATAAAAGTTTGGTTTCCAGTCTGATGTATAAAGGTGTTCTTATTAAAAATTTGATTTATTTCCCTACAATCAGTAATCACATTTCAACTGTAAATACAGATACATAAGACCTGCACAACGAGCGTTACTAGGTTCAGTATAGGCTGGTAACATTGCCGTGCAGTGTGCAATGTTATCGGCCTTTTCTGCATCAACCCCAGTACACAAGCTGGTCTGAACATGATGGACAATAAAGAAAGCCATTGCCAAGAATCAGAAGTCGGACCAGCATGTATACAACCACCACACGACATCTGCTAAAGATCTGGCATGCTTCCTTCTATGCACAGGACAGAATACTTCTGGACTATCTTTTTGAGGACCATCCCAAAGTGGTCATTTATGCAATCTTTGAGCTGCTAGTCCTCCTTTTCTCACGAAAGCTTGATCAAATAAAGGAGCCTCTGAGAATTTTTGTAGATTTAATTTTCAGTAAGTACTTATGCCGAACAAGTTGAGATTTTAAAAATGTCCAGTGTGAGCTTTAGGCTGAACAATATGAAATCTTATTAAACCAAACTTGTGCACAGTACTATAACTGAAACTATATTCAACCACTTTTTGTTTTGAATGTAGACCATATATTTCTGAGTCCTCTGAGACGTCACCTGAGCCTCAATGACATAAATATACTGTACATGCTTAGCATGCTATATAATTTACCCCAAGGATGTAAACAGGTAATCAAAAAGGGGGATAGCATGTACAGGAACAAGGTCCTCCGCTCCTCTTGGTAAGCTTGGCACTACTCTCTCATCATGCCAGTCCCTTTGGCTTGTTCATCTTCTCTTGCACCTCCTTTACACTGGGACCTTTGCAACTGTGGTTAATTCCCTCAGTCTTTACTTTCACACACTTTCACTGCTTGTTTCATTTCTTGTCTGGTGTCTGTTATTTTCGGTTTTCACTTCTTTTTGCCTACATATTTGCTCACACATCCAGGAGATTTTACTCTACTATTTACTATACATTCATCATTCAATGCTTTATATGCATGTTACACTTGCTGTTAGCAGGGATTGGCGACGTAAGATTATTTATGATTGCACTCTCCATGTTTTTGAGCTGATGGACCAAGCTTATTATTATTATAATTTGTATATATATATCATCATTCATGTTCCCTACAGTTTTTAAAATGTTTTTAGCTTCTCCTTTTTGGACCAATAAAAACTATATTGTTCATTATCACATGAATGTGTGTTATGTGTGGTGTGGTATTATGTAGGATCCCCTTTTCCTCTTTTTGGTTATTACATGTCCACCACACAGATAAAATCCAGATACCCAAGTGAAGATGGGATTATATTTCTGCAAGCACATACAGGGCCATATGCAAATCACTTTTTCACCTGGGTTATCTCCTAGGAGATAATTTTTCTTCTTTTCTTTTAAGTACATTTTTAGCATTTTACAATTGAAAAACTACCCAAAAGTTAGTGAAATGGTACTGTCAAAATTATTTTGAGTATTTTCTTGCTTGCTGGTGGTTTAAAGGGAACCAGAGACGAAATAAAGAAAAGATTTTATACATACCTGGGGCTTCCTCCAGCCCCATACGGACGGATCACTCCCACGCCGCCATCCTCCGCTGCCCGCAACTACGAGGTCCGGCTCCCGTCACTGATGTCATCGGAGCCAGGCTACGCAGGAGAAGTGCGCCCTCTACGTATCTCTCCAGCGGCTGCTGGAGAGATACGCAAAGAGCGCACTTCTCCTACGCTAGACTGGCTCCGACTGACACAAGAGAAGGGAGACGGTTCTCATAGTTGCAAGCAGCGGAGGACGGCGGCGTGGGAGCGATCCGTGCGTAAGGGGCTGGAGGAAGCCCCAGGTATGTATAAAATATTTTCTTTATTTCATCTCCGGTTCTCTTTAAGACATTTTATGACAAGTAATAAAATATCACTTAGGAGAAAACTTTGGAGAAAAAGTGAATTGCATATGGGCCACAGTGGCCACTAGTTTTTGACCCACCTTTGTAAGTTTCATAATTTTTAGAGATCCTGCATATACAACACTTAGTTGCCTTCTTTTTGAGGACTACATTTGACCACCACTATTTTTCATATCCCCCTAATTTGTTTTGAAGCATTTAGACTTGTATCAGTTCCTCTCTACCCCCAACCCCTGACCTCACCCCGACCCTGGGTTTTGTGTAAATCCTCTCGTAATGTTTACCTTTTCCACATTTTGAAATATAGGACAGCATACATATTCACTTTTAATAAATAAATTAAGAAATATAATAAGCTTGCTATTTTGACTGGTCACACATATAAGAAGTGGAAAAATAAGATACCCAGCAAAATATCTAGCCTTGCTTGGAAACTGTAAAGTAGATCTCCTGCACCACACCGTCAATGGAGTAAGCTCAAGGGAGGCATTGGATGACTCATGGCTCTTGAAACTTCAGAACACAACTTGATATATTATTAATGACCCATCAGATTTTCCCATAAAAAAAGATAAGAGTCAATGATAAATACACTCAAAACATGTATAAAGGTTTTAGCCTATCACTAATGTATGTAAGCCATAAAAATTACATGTAGAAGCTTAGTAACTTGACAGGAAGACTGTGCTAATGAGTCTTACCTAAATGGAGCTCAGTTATATAGATTAATTGTGAAATATCCTGAAACTAAACACACAAGGCATGCTTTACCAAAGTGGTGTAAATTGCAGAAACAATGGTGATTGTGGATTTACTAAGACAAAATAGACGCTTACGCTGAACCAGCATCACCAAGATATATCTGTATAGCAGCTTAGACATAACCTTGCCACAAAAAGAAAAGAAAGCTATTATATGCTGCACCATATAAAATCAATAATCACAGATTATTCTGTTATACTGTCTTCATAAAGATAATGTAAGGACCCTGAGTCTATGAAGGCCTCGGTGCAAGTGGTCAAATTCCCCCAAGAAATGGAACAAGGGAGAAGTAAACGATCATTCTTATTTACAGGTAGACTCTGCTCGTCTAGGGTAGTACCTCTGACTACACCTAGACGTCAGCGTTTCACGACTTCTTGGGGCAATTTTGAGCAATGTGACCCTCCTCCGCACAATACAAACAAAGCCTCTCAGCCCTTCTGCGTTCCTTCTCAGCCCGAGTCAATCGGAAGTGTCCGATTTGCATCGGTTCATCGGTAGGCGGGATACGTGCGGAGGATGCATAGGAGAGTGCCCTTACCGCATTCCTACCTCTGGATTGACGCTGATAACGTAACCGGCGGTCAGCTCGCACCGCCAGAGAAATCGCGTCATCGATTGACTTCGGTTCAGGATGACCTAACATTAATTCAGAAACTGCGTCTGATAAACCTGAAAGGAAGCAGTCTAGTAAGGCATAGGGTCCCCACCTAGATGGCACAGCCCACCTTCTACATTCTGCCGCATAAACCTCAACCGTATCTCGACCCTGCTTGAGAGTTTTGAGCTTCCTCTCCGCAGTGATAGAAGCATCCGGATCATCATCAATGATGGCCATTGCTTTAAAACAAACTCCTGGACGGAGGTTAATGCCACATCTTCAGGCGGAAGACCATATGCCCAGGTTTGTGAGTCCCCGGACAATAAGGTTTTTATAAATGTCACCCTCTGAGGTTCGGTACCCGACAAAGTGGGCCTCAATTCAAAATACGACAACACTCGGTTACGAAAGTTCTGGAAGTCAGACCTGTGTCCTGAAAATTTCTCAGGTACTGACAAACGCAGATCTGTGACTGGAGGGGATTGCATGGTAGCTACAGCCGTCTGGAGGACCCGCACAGATCCAGACAGTTGATTGATCTGGCTCTGTTGCATATTAACCACCTCGACAAGGTTATTAACTGAGGTGGTTAAAGCCTCAACCTGGCTGCGTAATGCATCCATCATTAGTGGTCTGCTGTTCTGTAAGGATCGGTGTCAGCACACAGAGAGAATCTGATTATTGGTGATCTGCAGTATCGCCAATAATACAGATTTCACCTGATTATTGATGATCTGTAGAATCACCAATAATACAAGTGCGACTAACCTCGGGACACCTAACACAGTGAATCACAATAACAACAGCAATGATTTCACAAGATTGTGGAAATATCCACTGTGGTGATATATTGGGGTGCTGATAATGTTAAGGATAATAACAGAACATATTTCTGTCTTTTTTCTGTCTACTGGGTAAAACCTCAGATGAGTATTGTGCTTGGTAGTAATTGGCCACCTGGCCAGAGTAATCTGAAGGATAATGTAAGTCTGCATGTAAATGTACATTACCTCTGCCCTCATTGTCCAGCCGGGGAAACTGTGTGTACTGCTAATTAGCGGCCAATTGAGGAAGAATAGGCTGGTCGGCATGGCTTTTGAGTCTGGTGTCAGCTATTGTCCCATTATACAAGGAAAGCCTGCTAAGAGTCTTGAGGAAAGGGGGAAGCTGACACCTGAATGTTTGAAATGTATTTGACAGCCTACTGGAAATTACGGAAGGGGTGAAGTCCTTTTGATACCATTTTCTACCTGTGGAAATTGAATTATTGGTGGAGGTGCAACCTCCTTATCTTTGATCAGCTAGGAAGTACTGTCAACAATGGGGTTGTCACCTGTAACGTGGACTAGGGAAATCTTTTCATGTATGTGGGCTATTGTACATTTTTCGCAGGTGGATGTTAGATCTCTGGAGATCCAATTATGACTGAGGATGTAATTAAATCTAGCTTCCCCCCGTCCACACAGGTTTACAGCCTCGAGGCGAATATTTCATTATAAAAACCAGGGGACATCTACCTCAAATCAGTTCTCTTCTGACGGTAGTGGCAGCCGGTCTCCTGGCCCAAGCTAGTGAACTCCTGGTCTAACCAGAATTGTGTCCGTCCACAAAAGTCCAAGGTTCTTCTATCTGGATTCCTGTATTTTTGGTAAGCAAATTGCTTGGTGTTGTATCTTTGTAACCTGTTATCTTTGTAACTTTTATCTTGTAACTATTTTTACTTTGTTTTTTGTAATCTTTTTGTATATATTAAGTTCTGCACTGTTCTATGTTTTTCTGGAATATTAAATTATTATTTAATAAGCTTGACTTCTGCCGTACTAAACTAACACTCATAGCCTAGAAGAGACTGAAGTGTAACCGTGTATAAGTTCATGCCTAATTGTACGCTTGAGCAACACTACCGTATGAAATTGTAATTGCATTGTGTGTGGGGGCGTTTGTCATACGTTGGCCTAAGCGCGCAGCTGACCCAACGTACGAACAACGCCAGTGCGAGTAGCGACAGCAGAGTGGCTAACAGTATCGTTCGGAACAACTGTTAGTGGGTCTTTGCTTCACGACAGTGTAAGATTGCAACTGTGTGTGTGTGTGGGTGCGTGGCGTTCCCGTATTTGGCCTAAGCGCAAAGCTGACCCAAATACGAAAACGCGGAGTGCGCGCTGAGGACTCGACAGCAGAGTGGAAGTGTCTAGCGAACCGCTAGTGGTGGCAGTGAGAGGTGTTCTGAGGGGTCCCAGCCTTTTTTTAGCTTGACTAAGGCTGCTTCCCCTCTCAGTCTGGTCAAACCCGCAGTCGGGAACCGTATACGCAGGCGTGCCGCGGGCCGGTTCTTGACATAATTGGTGGCAGTGGTGGGATCGTTTGGTACATTAGTACGCAGTTTAGCTCGCTATTCTGAGTACTAAAGGTTGGAAGTTTGCTAGAAGCAACTAGCCTACAGAAGTCTACTCAGTGCAGAATCTATATACGTTTTTTTTTGTTCAAAGATACACACTGGGTATTTGCTTTCCCTTCCCCCCTTTTTTCTTTTTCTTTTTTGCAACACGATGGCTCAGAAAGCATCCAGCTATGCAAGGCAAAATAAAGAGATGCTACTCCACCTGTGTGAGCACAAAGGCATCGAGACGGTGAGCAGCCAGACTAAGGAGCAGTTGGTTCGTGCCCTCGAGGAGCATGATGAGGCAGAGCAAGCCCGTGCTTCAACGTCAGCGGATGCAGCTCACGACACGCCAGAGGAGGAATCGCTCCCGCCACGGAATGCAAGTGGAGACGATGTCCTGGATGATCCACCAAACAGGGAGACGCCATCTCTGGAAGCAGATCTACAGCTACTGAACTCGGCTGATCCTGAACTGCACCTAAAGCTGACCCAAATACGAAAACGCGGAGTGCGCGCTGAGGACTCGACAGCAGAGTGGAAGTGTCTAGCGAACCGCTAGTGGTGGCAGTGAGAGGTGTTCTGAGGGGTCCCAGCCTTGTTTTAGCTTGACTAAGGCTGCTTCCCCTCTCAGTCTGGTCAAACCCGCAGTCGGGAACCGTATACGCAGGCGTGCCGCGGGCCGGTTCTTGACATAATTGGTGGCAGTGGTGGGATCGTTTGGTACATTAGTACGCAGTTTAGCTCGCTATTCTGAGTACTAAAGGTTGGAAGTTTGCTAGAAGCAACTAGCCTACAGAAGTCTACTCAGTGCAGAATCTATATACGTTTTTTTTTGTTCAAAGATACACACTGGGTATTTGCTTTCCCTTCCCCCCTTTTTTCTTTTTCTTTTTTGCAACACGATGGCTCAGAAAGCATCCAGCTATGCAAGGCAAAATAAAGAGATGCTACTCCACCTGTGTGAGCACAAAGGCATCGAGACGGTGAGCAGCCAGACTAAGGAGCAGTTGGTTCGTGCCCTCGAGGAGCATGATGAGGCAGAGCAAGCCCGTGCTTCAACGTCAGCGGATGCAGCTCACGACACGCCAGAGGAGGAATCGCTCCCGCCACGGAATGCAAGTGGAGACGATGTCCTGGATGATCCACCAAACAGGGAGACACCATCTCTGGAAGCAGATCTACAGCTACTGAACTCGGCTGATCCTGAACTGCACCTAAAGCTGACCCAAATACGAAAACGCGGAGTGCGCGCTGAGGACTCGACAGCAGAGTGGAAGTGTCTAGCGAACCGCTAGTGGTGGCAGTGAGAGGTGTTCTGAGGGGTTCCAGCCTTGTTTTAGCTTGACTAAGGCTGCTTCCCCTCTCAGTCTGGTCAAACCCGCAGTCGGGAACCGTATACGCAGGCGTGCCGCGGGCCGGTTCCTGACATCCACCACACGGCGATTCCTCAGAGGTGTGGTTATCTCTGAATGGGAACCCCGTGTGTGAGATCCTCAATCCAGACTAAGAGAGGAATCTCGGCCCCTGGCAGTAATCGTCTGCTAGGGCAGGCGTCTCGGAGAGGCAAGCCTCAGAGATAACCCTACAGTGGGAGACGTTCCACTGAAGGGAGAAAGGTCAGACGAGCAAAGGTTCGGCAACAGAGAAGGCGGCAGCAGTACAGAAACAGAAGGCTGATTCAGAGTCGTTTAAACAGGCAGGGTCGGCAACTTGAATCAGATAGGCAGACGTACAAGAGTGATAAGAGTAAAGAGTAGTCAGGGAAAGCCAAGGTCAAAACACAGGTAAATATACAAATACAATCCTAATCTAAGGTGTGACGTCCTTGGTATCAACACCTGGGAAACTGGACTAAGGTCTGAGCGCTAACACAATATGTATTCACGACAGCAGACAAGGAGCAACTGACATCCAGCTCCTTAAATGCTGAGAGTTACTCAGCCAGCCCGCCCAGAAGCCCAGCCAATCCGGAGACCCCCTGAGGTCAGCTGACCCTCCTACGTAGGAGGTAAAAGTCCTGCCGCCTCGCGCACGCGCGCATGACCCTCTGCCTCAGAGCACCCGAGAGGCCAGGCCCCAGGTCAGCACACGAACGCGCACCGAAATCCCTCGGCTGAGTTGTGGGACCCACCGCCATGTCGCCAGCAGCGGCGGCGGCGTCCCCCCTGCTCTGTGCCGGCGGCTCCGTATGTGTGGCGGAAACCGCCGGCTGGAAAGCGGAGACCGCCGCCATGCTGTCCAGCGTGGCGGCGGTATTTCCGCTAACTCTCACAGATAAGCCATACGAATTTAAATATTGAGAAACATATTTTTACAAAAGTTGAAAACAATTAAATACATAAAATTGCCAGGCTGCAAACAAATGAGCACAAGTATGATATAAGCAAGACCCATTGTAATAACTTGATAACTAATCACAGCAAATATTGTGATAGGAATGTACTTTGACACACCAGTTGACTCTAAGATACATAATACTGTAGTAGCAAGAAAATATAAAAGAAAAAAAATTATTAGTGCTTCGTTAACAAGTAAGAATAAGCTAGGCCAGAAAAATTAAGATAGAAATAAGTACTGTAGTAATAATGACTGGGTAAAAAAACAGCCTTGTGACTGATGGAATTGTAGGAAGTTTGGAAGGAGGAAGGTGATGACACACATTTATTTTGGATTATAATGTATTAATGCCTAAAAACTTCTCCTTTTTTTCTAATTTTCAATATTTGATTTTTGCAAAGACAAAGGCGGGCTACTGCTAAGGCTTAGACTCCCACTCAGGTTAAGAAGTCGTTCTCTAGAGACAGGAATAAAGGGTTAACACCCCTCCTTCAAGGAGGCGTTCAGCACTTAGATTGCTCATACAAGTTAAACCTTTATACTGCCTGATGAAGCAGGTCACACCTGTGAAACACATTGCAATGATTGTGGAGTATACAATAAAGTTTATTTACTTGAATCAGACAATTTGAGTCATCAATTGGAAGGTAAGTCCACCACTATCTCCCATGTTTAAACTGCTTTTAGTGTATAGTACCCTTCTTGTTGCCTCTGTTTAACCATTATCTGCAATGTTTGATTTTCATTCAATTTACCAACCTCTAATAGTATGATCACCGCCATTTAAATGAATCACAGCAGTAACTCACTGATCCCATCTATAATCACTTACCACCCCTCATATGGCTGTGACAAAAAATACTGATATATTTATCTGCCACTTTTAATACTTATCTTTTTTACCATGTAGTTTACACAAATAGGTGTTATATTTGTCTTAATATGTACTCAACCACAGCATATTCACATAGCGCCTAACAATTTTTATATTCTTTCACCTCATTGTATTATTCCTCCTGATACAGGGGACCATACCATGTAGAGCAGGGGTCCCCAAACATTTTGGGTTGAGGGCCGGGTCAACATACTTCAGACTGCTGGGGTGCCGGAGTATACATAAAAAGACGTCTTTGCGGGCCAGACAGTGAAGCATACCTAGGTGACAACCTGCAGTCCAATTGGACAGCAGTGTCACCTGATGTGGAATTTGATTGGAAACCAGCGAATTACTGCTTTCTGGCTTCTATGTGGATGGGTGGTGCCAGCACTGCTATGCTATATGTGGACCACGAATATTTAAAGATGTAGCTGACCGCATCTATAAGTAATACATTTTGTGTATGGGGCCGGTAAAAAAGCCTCAGGGGGCCACATTCAGCCCACGGGCCTTAGTTTGAGGACCACTGATGTAGAGGATCATAGTATTATTGTGTACAGCTTCTTTTTAATAAATTGCTTGTAGTTGGTTCCTCAAGGCGTCATGACAATTCAAATGATTGATCACCAACTACAATTTACACACATAATGTGAAGGCCAGATTGGAAGCAATACACGGCTAACATTGAATCAATGTAAATCATTTTATATTATTGTAGTTTTATGTGAATTAATAACTTTCCATGCAGCTTTTTTATTGATTTTCTGACTGTTCTAATTTTAAGTAATGGTGACATTATGCTCTGTAGGTGTATATGCTTACGAGACCTTTATGGGGGTAAAAATAGCCTTGCCTAAAGTACATGTAAAAAGAACCGAGAGCCAAATATAGTGTAGTAGGTTAAGACAATGGGTTAATGTAGAAAAGAGTACAGTGATATACTCACAAACCAGGGTTACCTCCTGGCAACCACTGTGAAGGCAGGTGAGGAATTTAGCCTGTCCTCACTCAGGAATAAGAAGTCGCTCTCTGTAGACAGGAAAAAGTTGGGGGTATCCCCCTCCACCAAGGGTGGATATTAAGTATAGCGTAACGAGAACAGAGGCGCCAAAAGGGTAAAAATAGTAGTTAAAAGCAGGGCCGGCCCTAGACTTTTTGCCGCCTGAGGCAAAATTAGAAAAAAAAATCGCTCCCCCCCCCCCCCCCCGTGGGTGGGGGGGGGGGGGTGATGGTGCCGCCGAGCTGGAGGGGTAGCTAGCAGAAAGGGGGTATTGGGCCTAGCGGCGGGGAGGGGGGTCGGACCCCCCCCTCCCTCGCCTGGGTCCCCCGATCTGCGCTCCTTCTCCAGCGTAGAGTACCAGCCAACCTGCATATGAGAAGAGGCAACGGGCGGGGGAATCACTCACCTTCCGCGTTCCATCGTGCGCTCCACCGACGTCACTTCCTGCAAGGCCGTCCACTTACAATACAGTGGGCGGCGTTGCCGGAAGTGACGTCAGTGGAGCACGCGATGGAACGCGGAAGGTGAGTGATTCCCCCCGCCCGTTGCCTCTTCTCATATGCACGCTGGCTGGTACTTTACGCTGGAGGAGGAGCGCAGATCGGGGGACCCAGGCGAGGGAGGGGGGGGTCCGACCCCCCTCCCCGCCGCTAGGCCCAATACCCCCTTTCTGCCCGCTACCCCTCCAGCTCGGCGGGCGGCCCCAGCGTCCATGGACGGGCGGGTGCCGCCCCCCCAGATCTGCCGCCTGAGGCAAATGTTTCACCCCGCCTCATGAGCGGGCCGGCCCTGGTTAAAAGTTTAAAAAGTGCTTAGGAGGCAGTGGTGGACTTACCTCCTGCAAGCAGACACAACAAGCTGTGTATTCATAAATAAATAAATTTATTGGTACACTCCGGGGGGTAGTCGCAACGCGTTTCGCAGGTAAAACCTGCTTCCTCAGGCAATAACAAACGGAGTACATACAACAGCAATACGTCCGGGTAACACCTTGCCTAAAGTATATTTCTAATGATAACAGCCTAAATACAGTAACATGATGTCATGCTCTTATTGATGGGTTTAAGCCCCTGCTCCACATGTGCATGTGCTTCTCTATCACTGTGAGTATATGCCTGGTGTTGTCACTGATTGTCATCATTACTATTATGGCCTGTGCATTGTACACTGTGTGGACTTAGTACCTGTTGCCATTGCTATTTGTTCGATGCATAGAGACATTCATGTATGACAGCACCTTATGCCATGGTATAAGGAGATGGTATACGATATCAGATTTATTCAAGGGATTTGTGTGGCAAATTTTAAACCCTTTAACAATTTTTTCTCTAGCTTACTCAGTTGTGTCCCACTGATACTAAATCTTTCTTATATTTTTGTGCATCTGGTATGGTTTTCCAGATTTAATTACAATCCTTCAGTTTCTCCACCCAATCTCTCCAACATCTTAGTTTTACATTTGATCATTAGTTTGACCATACCTCTCCCCACCCCCACCCCCCAACCATTATCTGCGCTTTCTTCTCTATCGGTGGGGGGTTCTGAATTCAAACACATCCATGTTTGCTGAAATTAAATAGGCGAACTGTCTTACCCGGAGGAGACAACAAGGAAAACTGTGCTCTGATGGACAAAAAAAAAAAAATACCACAGAGGCCAATGTGCCATCCTGATTTTGATTGACCTCTCAGTGGCTTTTGGCACAGCTGATCATGACATTTTTAACAGGCTACAATAATACTCTGGCATAGATGGCTTAGCTCTCCAGTGGTTCAACCTTTTCCTGGATGGCAGAACACAAAGAATAGTCTTGAGGCCCTGCATCTCCCACCCTGCACCACTAAAATATGGTTTACCTGCTATTCACAATATACTGTACATGCTGCCACTTGGAAAAATTGTACAAAAACATGGCCTGAGATATCATTGCTATGCTGATGACACCAAGCTATATTTATCATTCAAACCTGGCGTCACAGGCCCAACCCCACAAATATATATGTGCTTAGCTGAGCTTCAGGAGTGGATGAATGATAACGGGCTAAAACTAAATGCTAACTAAACTAAGGTTCTCGTTACTGGAGGTCAGTGCTCAACAGCAAAGCAGTGCCAGTCTCAGTCAACACCACTAACGATAGGGAGCTTAGGCCTGATTGAACAACTCAGACTTTGGGCACAGCCTGGGTGTAATGATTGATGGGAAATTAAGCTTCAGGAATCAAATCTCAAACTGTTGTGAAACACTCCTTTCACCTAAGGAACATGGTGAGGATTAAACACCTCACAACTCCAGAGGATTTTCAAACCATAGTTCATGCCTTTATCACATCACAACTGGACTACTAGCAAGGTTCTCTATACGGGCCTTTCAAACAAAGACCTTCACCGCCTGCACTTTAGTACAGAATGCCGCTGCAGTGCTGTTAACTAGCCAATCCCACCATAACCACATAACTCCAATCCTTCACTCACTCCATTGGCTACCAATAAAATGGAGACATCTCTTTAAGATCACCTTATTGACATTCAAATCCTTTCACAATCTGGGCCCTGGATACCTGAAGGACTTGTTACAACTGCATCACATCCCCCACAATCTTATATCAAAAGGATCTAATAACTTGGACACCCCATCTCAAAACCTTTGGAGATAGAGCCTTCTGTCATGCTGTCCCTACACTTTGGAACTCCCTGCCACACCCAATTAAGTCTTCACCATCCCTGGAAGCATTTAAAGGAGTTATCAGGGAAAAAAAGTCAAAATTAGCTTTACTCACCTGGGGCTTTCTCCAGCCACTTGCAGCCGACTGTCCCACGCCGACTGTTCCGCTCCCCGCCACTGTCCCGGTCTCCGTTCTTGGTACTCAGGCCGACCGCGGCGTTGGCCTCACTATGGCTGGTCGAAGCGCCGCTGTCAATCACGGCCACCTGGGTCGCGGCGAACTGCCTGCGCAGTTCGCTGTAGCCCACGTGGCCGTGATTGACAGCGGCGCTTCATGCAGCCGCAGTGAGGTCGACCCCTCGGTCGGCCTGAATACTGAGAACAGAGACCAGAACAGTGCCAGGGAGCGGGGCGGTTGGCGTGGGGCAGTCGGCTGCAAGGGGCTGGAGAAAGCCCCAGGTGAGTAAAGCTAATTTTTACTTTTTTTCCCTGATAACACCTTTAAGTCCAAACTGAAAATCCACCTGTTCATTCTGGCATTTATGAATACCTATTTCCTCTGTGACACAGTCCAGCCTGCAACTCTGTATTTATCCCTCACCATAAGCACTGCCAATAAAATTTATTCTGCTGTTGTCAGTACTATACCATTACTTATCAAAGAGTCAAAAGCTTGGCATTGACATACCGGATATTACACCAACAGCTAAGCAAAGAAGACCTGTGTAACGATTGGTGAAGCACAGAGAGGATCTGATTACCGGTGATCTGCAGTATCACTGGGAATACAGATGTATACCAGATTATAAGTGATCTGCAGTATCACCGATAATCCGATATACCAGTGCTGGGCGTAATGGAAAAAACTACGCTTACGGATCATTACGCGTAATTTTACGCTATTACGCATTACGGAATTACACTTACGGCGTAGATATATATTTACGGTTCATGTCTGTAATTACGCATAGCCCTTACGCAATTACGCGTAAGAATACCGTAATGCAGGTTGTTACGTTATTGCCTTACGCGTAATTTCCTATTAGCAATTAATGCGTAAGGCCATGCTCCCAAGCGGAAAAGTTGACGCAAGGATCAATGTTAGGTAGCCGCCGACTTTAAGGGTTAATAGCAAAGCCCCCTTAATTGCTTAGAGCCTCAAATTTGGAGAATATATTAAGGAGATCAGAAGGAATAAGAGGAAAAAAATTTTTTCAAAAAGACCTTATAGTTTTTGAGAAAATCGATGTTAAAGTTTCAAAGGAAAAATATATACATTTAAAAACCCGCCGACTTTAACGGTTAATAGCAAAGCCTACTTAAAATTTAGGAACACCAAATTCCCAGGGTATATTAAGGGGATCAGTGGGAATAAGAGGAAATTTTTTTTTCAAAAAGACCTTATAGTTTTTGAGAAAATCGATTTTTAAGTTTCAAGGGCAAAAATGTCTTTTAAATGCGGAAAATGTCAGCTTTTTTTGCACAGGTAACAATAGTGTTTCATTTTCATAGATTCCCCCAAGTGGGAAGAGTTTTACTTACTTCGTTCTGAGTGTGGGAAATATAAAAAAAAAACGACGTGGGGTCCCCCCTCCCAGACCTCTTTAACCCCTTATCCCCCATGCAGGCTGGGATAGCCAGAATGCGGAGCACCGGCCGCGTGGGGCTTCGCACCCTGACTATACCAGCCCGCATGATCCATGGATTGGGGGGTCTCGGAAGGGGAGGGGCAGCCAAGCTTTCCCCTCCCCCTCCGGGCCCTTGTCCAATCCAAGGACAAGGGGCTCTTCTCCACCTCTGATGGGCGGTGGAGGTGGAGGCCGCGATTTCCTGGGGGGGGGGGTTTCATGGTGGCATCTGGGAATCCCCTTTAAAAAGGGGTCCCCCAGATGCACACCCCCCCTCCCAGGAGAAATGAGTATAGGGGTACTTGTATCTTTGTATTTGGGCTCCAAGGAGCCCCATTGGTCCTTAGCAGACCAATGGGGTTCCTTCTGATTTGAAGAATCAATAGAATATTAAAGGACTTTTTTCGTGGTTATGATTTTTGTTCAATTAAAATACTTTTTCTAAGTGTTTGTGTGTTTATTTACTTTTAACTCTTAAAGTAAATGGGTAAGGGGTACAAGTACCCCTATACTCATTTCTCCTGGGAGGGGGGTGGGCATCTGGGGGACCCCTTTTTAAAGGGGACTCCCAGATGCCACCATGACCCCCCCCCCCCCCCCAGGAAATCGCGGCCTCCACCTCCACCGCCCATCGGAGGTGGAGAAGAGCCCCTTGTCCTTGGATTGGACAAGGGCTCGGAGGGGGAGGGGAAAGCTTGGCTGCCCCTCCCCTTCCGAGACCCCCCAATCCATGGACCATGCGGGCTGGTATAGTCAGGGTGCGGAGCCCCACGCAGCCGGTGCTCCGCATTCTGGCTATCCCAGCCTGCATGGGGGACAAGGGGTTAAAGAGGTCTGGGAAGGGGGACCCCACGTCGTTTTTTTTTATATTTCCCACACTCAGAACGAAGTAAGTAAAACTCTTCCCACTTGGGGAATCTATGAAAATAAAACACTATTGTTACCTGTGCAAAAAAAACTGACATTTTCCGCATTTAAAAGACATTTTTGCCCTTGAAACTTAAAAATCGATTTTCTCAAAAACTATAAGGTCTTTTTGAAAAAAAAATGTTTCCTCTTATTCCCACTGATCCCCTTAATATACCCTGGGAATTTGGTGTTCCTAAATTGTAAGCAGGCTTTGCTATTAACCGTTAAAGTCGGCGGGTTTTTAAATGTATATATTTTTCCTTTGAAACTTTAACATCGATTTTCTCAAAAACTATAAGGTCTTTTTGAAAAAAAAAATTTTCCTCTTATTCCTTCTGATCTCCTTAATATATTCTCCAAATTTGAGGCTCTTAGCACTTAAGGGGGCTTTGCTATTAACCCTTAAAGTCGGCGGCTTTTTTATATTATACGGGAGCGTAATATTACGCGATTACGGCAGACTGTGTAATTTCAATAGGAGTTTACTGTCTTACGCGTAATTTGTTACGCGTAATAACGTAACCTATGGTCTACTCGTAATTAATTACGTGTAATACCGTAACCTTACACGTAACGCTTACGGTGCATTTGTAGTGAATTACGATGCGTAATTACGCTAATGCGTAATTTCGGCCCAGCACTGCGATATACCAGCTAACCTCTGTTCACCTGAGTAGAGTGTAGTGTTTTGGTGTAACAGTAACACTTTGAGGACAAAGCCTCAGCGCAGTCAGGAGTACTGCATGTATTCCTTCCGCAGACCTGGACTCTCCAAGATGGGAGGAGTCAGGCTGACAGTAGGAAGGATTGTCTGAAAGTAACCCTCTGGAGGAAGAGTCACTAACAGAACGGGGAACCGCCTCTAACAATAAGGTCGGTTCTCGAGGTCGGACAAGCCAGGTCGTACACACACGGACAGATAAAGTACAAGAACAGGAGGCAAAGGCGGAGTCTAAGTACAGGCAGGGGTCGGCAACAGGATATCAGATATATCGAGGCACAAGATCAGGAGGCAGGAGCAGGGTCTTAGGACGAGCCGGGGTTCGGCAATAGAGTATCAGAAATATCGAGGTACAAGATCAGAGTTCAGGAGGATAGTCAGGCAGGCAAAAGGTCAAAACAGATAATCACAATCAAACTAGTACTTTAAGCTATCAACAGAATCTAGCTAAGTGTAGGATTACAGCTCCAGCTGGTCCCGGCACACTTGCGGATCTGACTACGGATCTGGGTGCTCCCACGTATGTGATCGCAACGCCAGACACCAGAGAAATGACCAGCCAGCAGTATATATACACACACATCTTCCCAGCACCTCCCCAAGTGCTGGACCAATGCGGAGTGGAGCCAGAGTCAGCTGACCTGCCTGGTCAGCTGACTCACTTCTGGCTGCTACAAATGACTTGCCTCTCCGCGCGCACGCGTGTCCTTCTAAACCTGAAGGGACTACGAGTCCCAGCCACAGCAGCCCCGCTCTGCGGTGTCTCCGCAGTGGGGACGTGCACGCTAACCGCCGCTAACCCTGCACGGGGACAGCCGCCTCAGACTGAGTGGAGGCGGCTGCCTCTCCGTGCTTAGCCACATCGTGCGCGGAAAGAGCCGCCTGCCGCTGACTCCTTGCGGCGGCTCTTCCGCGATTACTGACAACCTGCAAGGAAATGTCAGCATTGAAAACAAATAGTCTGTTGGAAGTCAAATTGCCTAATATCTTCCCCCACTATTGACAGCTATGTCATACTGAGGAAGACAAGCACTTACAACGTGTCATTTTTTTCAATTATTCTACATAATTACTTTTTGAGACTTTAAGACCCCTAAGCAATGCTAAATTCCCAAAGGGAGATATGTTTCTCAAATTGCACCAGGCTTATGTTATATAGCTGCGTTAGATGTAACCAACCAGTGATAAGCAGATTTTTTTTCTCAGAATATTATTTTTGCTTTGGAATTACAGTACTGTATTGACTTTTTGCTAAGCACTTCCTGTCCTAAGGTGTGCAATCATCAGGTAAATGTTTGAGTGAAATACAACACCAAAGATGCCTAATGAAAGTTAATCTTAAATGTTCCTGCAGGCATCTTCCCATGAATACTTCCTATGAATTAGGCACACTGCTCCAAGCAGTAGACAGAGCATGAATGTGGCATACCTGCAGCAAAAATATGAGCAAATGGGCATTTCCTTGTCTGTTTTAGATGGATAAACGCAGAGACTTACAGATCATTATTCCCTTTAAACAAACATACAATGAACGCTAAATTGTTAAAGACGCAACTTCAATTTATTAACCCCAGGGAGTAATCTCAAATTACAGTACATGGACAACAGTACTCTGGCAAAATGGAGATGCAGATATTGCAATCGCACCAGGGCCCCAGGACCTGAAGGGTCCACATATGACTTGCCTCCAGCTGCAGTTCTTCCTTGTCGGTGCTGTATTAATAATGTTCTTTGAATTTGGGTAATGACTTGCAAACCATTTCTTTTGCTCTACAGGAGGAAATGGCAGTGCTTTCAAATGCATGAAAGTGCTGCTATTTCCTCCTGTTGTACAAAATGTAAGTCTACTTGTGGCTAGCTGCATTCATGTGTATTAGTTTGCATTCAATTTATCTAGATTAGGGTTTAGTGCATGGTTTGCATCTGATTTGTATTCAAGGTGTATATTTAAGTCCCTAGGGGGTGCTGCACACCTCTGTTGGTTTTAATTCAGTTGCAGCCTGATTAGGAGCACTGCCAATTTTTCGCTATTCCTTTTGTTCTACTCACATACTTACATCTCTCACACAGTGGCGTAAGGGTCAGCAGAGCAGCTGCTATGGGGCCTGTAGCCACTAGGAGCCTGTGTGCTCTGTGAAATGAGGGTCTGTGGTAGGCCTTGTGGAGATCCACAGTGCCGAGGTGCACAGTATCAGCAGAGGGATCATAGGAGAAGGACCTCATCTCTACAGGCTCCACTGTCATCCACCTCATCTCTACAGTCTCCAGGTGCCCCCCTCTTTATGACTACAGCACCCTCTCCCATCACATTACATGATAAGAGAGGGCATGCTTGTAATAGAGACAGGGATGCCTGGAGAAGAAGATAGTTTGTTGGTAGAGTCTAGGGTTGAGTCACTACTCCTATTGATCTGCTGCTGCTAATTCATATGGGAGGGAGGGTAGTACATCTAGCTGCTAGGAGGTCCTTCTGCCTACCTATATTAGTGGTCCTTCTGCTGGGGGGGGGGCTACTTCTGGCTACCTATATTGAGGGCCCTCCTACTACTTATACTCTGGGTCCTTATGGTTACCTATACTTGGGAGAGTCACATCTACCTACACTGGGTGTCCTTCTGCCTATATATAGTGTGGGGTCTTAAGGCTACCTATACTGGGGGGTCTTTCTGCCTAACTATACTGGGGACCTTTTGACTACCTATACTGAGGGGGCTACCTTTGACTACCTATACTGGGAGGGCCCTTCTGACTACCTATACTGGGGGTGCTCTGGCTACCTATCCTGAGGCCGCTACCTCTGGCTAACTATACTAGGAGGGGCTACTTCTGGTTACCTATACTGAGCAGGCTACTCCTAGTTACCTATACTGAGGGGGCAGCATCTGACTACCTATACAGGTTGTCATATCTGGCTACCCATACTGGTGGCGCTACTCCTGGATACCCATACTGGAGCCCATGGCTACCTATACTGGGGTTGACATATCTATGTAATGCTGGGAGGGGGTTACCTCTGGCTACTGTTAATGGAGGGCTGCTTAATACTAGAGGTCCAATCTGGCTGGTATGTGAATTGTTTTGGAGGAGGGCCCCATGATTTCTAGCAATACCCTGGTAGACATTATGCTTATATATAGTATGGAAATAAAACACTGCATGTACTTACAATATAATTGTCTAAAAAAAAAGAATGCTATTTGAAGACACAAAATACTCTGCTACTGATATCTAGATCACTGATCTTATACACATTTAGGCCGTTGTGAAATATGGAGGTAAGAGAAGGTGTAAAACACACAAATGAGCAATCTGAGAAGGTGTAAAAACACACAAATGAGCAAACTGTGATTGCAAAAACATCAAAATAAGAGCATCTTCAGCTTTTTTAGCCTTGGACATGGCATCCTTCTGTTTGCATGCTAAACTGATGAGCCTCAGGCTCTTCATGTTATTATTCTTTTCACCAAATGTGGCTGAATCAATATATTTGAAGTAAATGAACACAACAGAGAAACAATGAAACAGGCAATCAATTTTGCTTAATAATTCATGTGAACTTTGTCCTAATCATCCTACAGAAGCAGACGCTAGAGAGGACTCTTTGGAATGCTGTCCGGCCATACTGGAAGGGCAATTTCATGGTAATAATAAGGGCTAGGAGTAGAAGGTTTTTAGCTTTAGGCAGCCTTGAGCAATTTATTACACTTCTGAGCTTTGTAGTAAAAAATGTTAATGGATGCACAATTGTAGCAGCAATACAAATGCTAGTTAAACATTTTTTTCTACAGGTTTGTCAGGCTTAAAGTTTTTGTTTTTTTTTCTACCCTAACATGTTTCCTGGTTTAATAAACTGGATATGTAAATATTTATCTGACTATAGTAATGATAAGCAACTGCAATGTATTACGGGCAGTACGGTGGCGTAGTGGTTAGCGCTCTTGCCTTGCAGCGCTGGGTCTCTGGTTCGAATCCCAGCCAGGGCACCATCTGCAAGGAGTTTGTATGTTCTCCCCGTGTCTGCGTGGGTTTCCTCCGGGTACTCCGGTTTCCTCCCACATCCCAAAAACATACAGATAAGTCAATTGGCTCACCCCTAAATTGGCCCTAGACTACAGTACTTACACTACATAATACAAACATAGACATATGATAATAGTAGGGATTAGATTGTGAGCTCCTTTGAGGGACAGTTAGTGACAAGACAATATATATATATACTGTACAGTGCTGCGTAAGATGTCGGCGCTATATAAATACTAAATAATAATAAATACTAAATAATAATGTATCTTTACCAGCTGTTGTCAGCCAAGCTTACCAGTTCTGTTTCACTATCTATATATTCTTATGATGTAATATAAATTGGTCACATAAAACAAGACAGTCAGAAATTGTAAGGGTTTACATCAGTCCATTTGACATCTGAACTGAGAGGGTGGGGGAGGTTGACATATTTATTTCCCTTTAAACAGTGCAGACTTTCTGGCTTTCCTGCTGCTGATCCTCTGCCTCTAATGCTTTTATACATAGACCCAGATCAGGTGCTATGATCTGAAGTCTGGCAAGATTATTATTATTATTATTTATTTATAAAACGCCAACATATTCCGTGGCGCTGTACAATGTAAGAAAATGAACAAGGGGTACCTAATGATACAGACAATGATATACATCAAATATGAACACTGGTACAAAATACAGAACAGGTGATTACAATAGCAGATGTAACATGATGACTAAAATGTATAACAGAGTGCAAGCAATTAAAATAACATTCCAAGACACAAAAGGGTGAGAGCAAGATAAGCTGCATGCTTGTTTCATGTGTGATTAAGACACCACTGCAGCCATAGAGACCAGCAGGACAACTGACCAAGCAACCGGTACTTCAGGTTCCCTTTAGGTTATTTACATAGAATGGATCAAACTCAGTTGAGGCATCTGATAACAACCGCCTCTGTTGCAAATTTAGCATGTGTACAGCGGCCCCCGATCGCCCACTGATCAAGGGCATTGTTCTCACCCCGCCCCCTCTGTGATGCTCCACATGCACTGCTCTGTTGTGCCCTCCTCCTTGTACAGTATCAGCTCTGCACTGTAGCCCAGGGATTGATCCCTGCTGGGTCGTGTGCCTCGTACTTGTGTGTGGGGCTTTAGTCTGATAAACAGACATGTTAACAGACATGTTACGTTCAATCAGCAATCACTGATGCGAATAAACTGGAAATAGGTTTATTTACAAGTTATAGCAGCTGTACATCAAGCCATCCAGTATACACAGACTGACAGGCAGGAACAGGAATGAACAAGTCAAGAACAGTATAGATAGATACTATACAGTATATCACAGTGCCAGCTACAGGCCAGAAGTATGAACACCGCAAGACATACTTAGAGAAAAACTGAGTAAACTTTATTCTAATTGATCCCATCTCTCATATGTTCTGCATAACAAAATCACTTTGTTTTACTAGTGCAAACTGTTATTTCACCTTGTTGGGCAAAACTACTGACATTGCCTTAGTTGTATGGAGGTTTGCTTTTTAGTAGGTGCTTTTGAGTTCCTTTAAAGTGGACCCAAATAAAAAATACAACATTTCAGAAATAAAATCTATTTTCTAAATTATAATAATAAATAGCAGCATTTTTTCAGCTGCATGATGACAAATATAAAATATTTTACATTTATTGGAGGAACCCCTCCCTTCCTTTCATATTGCCGGGACAGAATTCGGCAAACTGGTGTTGTAGATAGTGTCCAGCAAAGGAGGAATTGCTAATGGCTGCCCCCAGTATAACCCTAGTAATTAAAAGAGAAGGGTGAAAAGCATGCACTGAAATGCTCATAGGCTTCAAGGAGAGTTTATTTACCTTTGTATGTGTCAGAGCGGTGCAACTAAATATTTTGAATTTAAAAAAATGTTTGGTTTGGGTCCGCTTTAAGCTGACTATTAAATTCCTGGTGGCCCTGGTGGTCTATAACCAAATTGGGTACTGTATATTCCTAACATTTCAAACCCTTTTTTAATTATAGCAACACTACAGGTAAGGCAAGCATAGTTCAATACTCACCTTTCCTGAACTTGCTGCAACCATCTTGAATGCATGTCATGGACTTCTGCTTTTGTCTTCATGATGAAGTTACCAATCATGAATTGGATAGGTGTTGTATATCCAAATATGGTTGATATTTCCTAATCTCCATAGTTATGTCTCTGAACAATGAATGCCATTATTTGTAAAGAGGCATTTGGTAATACTGCTAAGAGCAGTACTGTGAGTTATAGGATTAAATGCAGCCCCTAAGCCCAGTCAAGCTGCTACACAAAAGAAGTGTACCATTTTCTTTAAATTTTTAATAAACATGACAATTCTGCTTTACAAATTGGATTGTGTAGAATACAGCTGGCATCTGCCTTACAGTATTTAACACTGTTAATGAAGTAGAAAGTGAGGGTGCTCATAAAAGGAATCTGTTTGTGATGGGCTCACTCTCATTGTGATTCACTCCGTAATTTATGTCAGTATGTTTACTACATTGCTGGACATTTGTAAAATATTCAGCATCTGTCTGCTTGTGAAGATATGCACAATTAGGGGAAAGAGGCGCCCTGGTGGATAAAAGCTTTTAAAAGCAGTTTAAAATTGAAAAGTAAACAAAAAGAAAAGAAAACTGCTTTTAAAAGCTTTTATTCACCAGGGCGCCTCTTTCCTCTAATTGTGCATATCATATACCCCCGTACATATTCTGTTCGAGGGGTGGTGACAGAACAAATGTGGTTTCCACCACGGTGGACACCTGTCCCTCTTTTTCCAGGAGAGCGACCGCAGTTGGGTCCGTAAGGGCCACCCCGAGTGGAGTCGGGTTTATGGTCTCCACCTGCTTCCTGTGGTTGGTTGCCCCTCTGCAACCCGCCTTTGTGAGTAGTGTCTTACTTATTTGATTTCATGTTTATGTCAAACATACCACACTATTAAGCTACATACACATGGGGGACAAAAGTGGCTAGTCGCTAGCGCATAGGAGACGCATGCGCGACAGCCCGGCGACAGCTCCGCCCGTGTGACAGCTTTTTACACGTCTCTGCCCGAAGGCAGAGACACGGCAGAAGCTGTCGCCGAACGTTCCTCCCCCCGCCGGAAGCTCCATACATTGTGTATGGAGTTGCTGTCACTAGTCCGCATACACACGGCGGACTAGCGACAGTTGCGGCGAAGTTGCGGCGACAGCTGTTGCCGGCGATTGAACAAGTCAATCGCCTGGCGAGAGCTCCGAGTAGCGACGGTTCAGGGCGCGCGCGTCATACACACGGACGACCTGTCGCCGCAACACGCGCGTGCCACGTGGTTGCGACGACAGCCGTACCCCGTGTGTATGAGCCATTAGGCTCCCGTTTTTGTCTCCTGTGCCTTTTTCCCACAAGGTGTTAAGATATCCTCATCACACTATGCTTGTGAAGATACTGTAAGTACTTTGCTTGTCTTGTTGCATAATACAGTATTAAAAAAGTAATGTTCTTAAATACTAACATAGACAAATGTCTTCGAAGCAGGTGGGTTCACACGGGCGAGTGACGCAACTAGGTGACTCCATAGCAGTAATGTTGTACTGCGCGGGGCACGTAAGGGTCATTCGGGGCTCGGACCCAAGTTTACATCTCCCTCCAAATTGTGACGACTCAGAGGCGGGATAGTGTTTTACGCCACCAGGAATTCGAGCTGCAGCAGGGTGAGCGGTCATTCGGCTCACCCTGCGCCCAGCTCACCGGCAGCATACATATACATACACCTCAGTTTGGTATACTGAATACTGTAATTTCAACATTTCCACTGTTGGTTCACAGGCACCATTTTACCAGTAATATAGTAATATTAGCAACATAAATGATAGCACTAAGAAATGAACACAGATTGCTAGAGCTATCACTACATATTATAGGATTCGGGTTCATTCACATTTGCGGAACATGCATGTTATGGAACGTTTTCACATCCGGTTCCACCAAGGGTCAGCAGTGTGTTCATCTCCACCTGTGAAATCACTGAGTAGAAACTTATGCATAGCATGTAGGATCACAAATCAGCAATTTGCAAGTTTCGTGTTCCTTACTGTAATCTGATCACAGTAAAGTGTGACATGCACTATGTATAGGCCCTCACAACTCCCGCAACCCAAAACAATCCAGGGCAGGGGTAGAGTTGAATAGTTCATCTTTACACTTCTATCCTCATCACTTCCTGCTTTCCATTCTGTAGTGCAGTGGCGTGCTTTATTAAAATAGGGCCAAGTAAACTAGGCTGCAGTTACATGGTTTTAGCACCCAGCATAATTACAGATGCAAGAGAGAACACTACACAGCCCACTACATAACGGCACTTGTGGCATGGAGCAGTAATACTGGCTGTGCAGTGCTGAAGCAGTCAGCACTAGCACTACTGAGGGTTATTTTGGGGGGAAGGAAATTAGAGGGAATTTAACACTGATTTAATAATACTACTCAAATCTGCATGAAATCAGTTTGCTGCTATGCTCTTTATTAGTAAGCTTCAGATGTAATATTAGGACTGGTAGGTCAATCAGCAGGTGCAAGCCAGGCATACCTATAAAAATGGGGCACAATAAAAATAGTCTGCCGGTAGTAGAATATCGGTAAAATTAAAACTACTTAATTCCTGTAGGAAAATATCCTTACCAATATTTTACTATGACCTAACCCTACTCTCACAAATAACTCTCCCTCTACCTATGCCTAACCCTAAGCACCCTCCTGGTATCAATCTGTTTTATACAAGGTCAGGACGGTGAGCCAGCCAGCCAGCCATAGTAAATTTGACCCTAGTGTGAGGCACCCAACTATCTCTTGACAGATGACTAGTAGTGGGAAGTTTAGCTGTAAGATCTCTAAGATGGGGGTTGCATTCCTGTGTCTGGCTTCAGTAATGCACAATGTGGATAGGAGCGGCACTCACTAGACAGGGAAAAGGTGTGCCCAAGCCCAAAGATCCCTGCACTCTGGGATCCATACCAACAATGAACAAAGGAGGACTGGCACTAGCCATCAATGTTTTTTGCACTTATGTCAATAAAGTATAAGAGCATTTTTATTGGTAGAGCTAGCCCTCCTTTATTTGTTGTTGTCAGTAATACTAATGGCTACACTGAAACCCAGTAGTGACATTCTTTACTGAAGTCTACAGAAGTGGAAGTAGACCTCTCCAGTCATTTCCTGTTATTTCTACAGTTCTAAATGCTGCTACCTAAATTGTATTCATATGGCCTGTAATATGCCTGTTTCTGCTAGAGGTATATTTTGAAACTGTAAGTCAACCTTGTTTATCAACTTAACCAAGGCCTTTATAATTTAGCTTTCAGTGGACATTAAATTGTCATATCTTTCCTATAAGACTGATTGTAGTACCTGGCAGCCATTACTGGAGGGGGTTGGGGGGTGATATTAAGAAAAAAAAATCACTTCCTTGTTTCACTTGCTTGGGGCATTATGTTCCTTACTATAATACATGTACAGGTAGTTCTATAGGTTGCAAGCAGTTGTCTTCAAGTAGTGCCTGGCTCTTATTATGCTTCACCCACTTCTCATCTTTAGGAAGCATATGTAAATTGGCCATGCTCCTCCCAATATTACATTTTGCATTCAGCCTGTTCAACCAATTGTTGTCCATCTGCTACTGCTCTGTGTTTTGCCCATCCATATCTAAACGTGTTCAAGCTCTTAGGCATGACGTCAGCAACAGCCAAACACAGAGGACAACAGGAAGAATCAGATGGGCATCATTAATGGGTACAGACACGCTATATCACCATTAGGAGCAATCTGAGTCTCCAACATGAAGTCACGCAGGGCAAAATTGAAAAATTGAATTGAAAATTGAAGGGTAGAACCAGTCAAAACAAGACCATAGTCTTGATTCAGAAAAATATATATATAAATAATATTTTATAAATAAAATATATATAATAAAATATATTTTCAGCACCAACTTATAGGTTAATTGGCGCAAGCCTTGTAAGGTTTGTTTGTTTTTGCCTTCCCCTGGATCAACTAGGATATGTGAGGCGCAGGACAGAATGGTACCTAATGTATGCTTATTTTTTTATTTAATTATTTTGATTGGCCTTGATGGACAGATGTCTTTTTTCAACCACACTACCTATATATAACCAAAAGTTGATATGAAAAGCTGTATCAAACCTTACTTAAATTAGAGCATTTTATTTTGAATCTCTTTTTTGCTTACTGGGAGCTGAAAAATATGTATTATTGATAAGGTATAAAAACATCTCCAAAGAAAAAAGTTTACTGACTTGGACCCTGGTCAGCAACAGATGATTCACAAGCAGGAAATGAGACAGAGGCAAGACAAATAACAATAATCCACATCACTAGGCTAGTACGTGGTCAGGAACAGCTGAACAACAAAGCATTGGATAGCTCTCAACACCAGGTTTATTCACGTCCTTTGGGCCTTACTAGTAACTTATACATGTTTACACATGATTTT
Organism: Hyperolius riggenbachi; assembly: GCF_040937935.1. Taxonomy (NCBI): domain Eukaryota; kingdom Metazoa; phylum Chordata; class Amphibia; order Anura; family Hyperoliidae; genus Hyperolius; species Hyperolius riggenbachi. The sequence continues at coordinate 127,334,498 of NC_090655.1, read as the reverse complement.
GCACATGCGGTGTACTGACCCACGTCATTAGTTGCAAGGCCATGTACACCATATACACACAATTGTGCACATTTGTCATAACCCGAAGCGAAACAGGGAATTTGGGCAATTGACCAGCTGGTAATTTGAATGCCACCATAGAATACCATTTTATTTGCGGTAAAAGTGGCGCCTAGTGTATAGTTTGCACGCCGAAGGCACTGGAGTTCGGAAAAGATGGCTGCGGCAGTGCACAGTTTGGCTACCACATTTCCAAACTACAAATAGTGGCACATGGGTTTAAGCGGCACCAGAGGTTCAGCTATCAAGTAGCCGAACCCCTGATATCAGTGGAGGGAGTCAGAAAGTGACGCAGGGGTTAGCATCTAGGGGCAGTGTGTGTGCTTCGTTATATGTCGGTATATGTTTACAGTGCATTGCACTTGCATAGTTCGTCCTATGGCTTCCTGTTTTACTTTTGCTTGCTGTGTCACAATTTACTTCTTGGATTTATACATAATTCATAATAGATACTTTGCACTGATTTCTATGTTGGAGACTCTCAGTACGTGCTGCAAGCCTAGTTTAATTTTTCATGAGCTGCAGCACTCATTGCAGCTGCATAAAATCCACAGAAGTGCTGAATCAGCATCAGAATCTGTGTGCATGTTTTGAGGCGTGAGAAAGCCCTGCAGGAAAGAGTACTATGAGATCTGCAAGCAATCATAGCAAGTGAATTTTACTACAATCACTAAGTAAACACTCATGGGTGCGCTACAAACATCTCTAGTGTACAGCTAAAGTTAAAGGGAACCTAAAGTCATGGGGAAAAAAGCCAGTCTAACTTACCTAGGGCTTCTACTGCCCCCCTGCAGCCACCCTGTGCCCACGCCGTGACAAACAGATTCTCCGGTCCCCTGCAGCGACCCACTTTCGTTTCCAGCGACTCAGCGAGTTGATGGACACTGCGTCTGCTCAGTCCTGGTCATGCACATCCTCGATCATGTCCTGCGCATGCGCAGTGTGATTTCTCATACTGCACATGCGCAGGAGAGCAACTTGCGCATGCACAGTTATAGATTTTTTTCATACTGCACATGCACAGGACGCTTCCGGCGATGGGATCGTGTTTGAGGATGCGTGCGGCCAGGGCCACGCAGGCGCAGTAGCCATCGACTCACTGAGTCACCAGAAACAAAACTGGGTCGCTGGAGGATTGGTTTGTCCCGGCGCGGGCACAGAATGGCTGCAAGGAGCTGGTAGAAGCCCCAGATAAGTCAGACTGGCCTTTTTTTCCATAACTTTAGATTCTCTTTAAAGATAATATTTCAAGAAGAAGAATGTTTAGTTGAGGTCTAAAGACTGGTACACATGCTAGACAGAAATCTTGGCCAAGAATCTACGTAGTGTGTGTACAAGTGTCATCTGAGCCTGTTTAAAGATCTGCCACCCCAGATATTTGTACAACAGTCATGGATGCCCCCCTCCCCTGTTCTTCAGAGTAAAGCAGAGGGGGTGCTGATGTTATATTTACCTACATCCATGCTGCATCTGGTCTCCTCTTCCTCCTGACATCTACATCCTTTATGCTGCTATCCTGAGGCTCCTGATGATGTGACATGCTTCAAGAGCTGAAGGATGCATACAGTATGCAGATGCCAGGAGGAGGGCAGATGCAGCAGGGACTAGGTGACTATAACAGAGTTCCCTGCGCATTACTCTGCACACTAGGGGGGAGGAGGAGCAGAGGGCTTCTATAGCCCCAAATTACCCTATGGTTCCGGGGGCTGTTGTTACACCACTGATGACAGTAACCGCCAAGGTTCAGAACAGCTGTGGGGGATTAACGACCACATATAGTGTTACACTGCATCAAGCAGGAAAACACTTGCATTTCCACTGATGCAATCCCCCCCCCCCCTCCAATTCCATGTGCATCCCTCCCTTCCATATGTAATGTACATCTACAGCAGCCCCTCTCTTTCATGTACAGCTGTTTTGAGCAGCAGAACACCTGTTCCATGTGTTACTCCCCATCTGCAGCCTCCTTATGAAATTTGCATTCTCCTCTTCCATTTCCAGCACCCCTCTTCCATACCCAGTCATGACCCTGGCCGCAGCTGCCCAAGGCATGGACGGGTCTTGTGATCTTTCCAGAAATCCACCCCTGGATATATATGACCATAATAGACCTGGATATGCCTAGTTAACCACTTCCCTACCACAGGTTATTTCTCGTTAAAAACCACAGCAATGTTCACATTATGCTCCCCCCATTCATTTGCCATGAATGTATTGCTATTTATCACACTGAAATTATCTATATGTTGTTTTCTGTGGCACAAACTAGGCTTTCTTTGGGCGATACTTTTTGCTAAGAATTATTATTATTATTTTAAAAAAGATTCTTATTATTTTATTTTATATGCATTTTACAGGGAAGAGGAAGAAAAAATGAAAAAAAATCATAATTTCTCAGTTTTCAGCCTTTATAGTTTAAAAATAAAAAGTTCTGCTGTAGATGAACTCCACACATTTTATTTGCCCATTTGTGTCAATTATTACAACATTTAAATTATGTCACTAGTACAATGTATGATGACAATATTTTATTTGGAAATAAAGGTGTATTTTTTTACACTTTGTGTTTCTGTATGAAATATAATACAAGCCATTATTTACAAAAACTATGTATGTATTTTTTTAAATGCTGTCACTTTGTTTTTTTTTGTTTTTTTTTACAAATGTTTTATGGTGGGAACTATGGGGAGGGGGGAAATAATGGATTAATAAATAATGCGTTATGTATTTATTTTATTTATTTTGATGTAATATTTTGTAGTTTACATTTTGACCATTACATGCCCACACAATGTTTCCTGTGTAGTGTAGATGTAGAACAGTGTGTGTGTTTTACTTTCACTTTGACAATTAACACCGGCATCTCGCTGATGCCGGCTTTCATATGTTACAGGCACTTTGATCGGCTTTGGGAATGGCTGTTCCCATTCACCGATCCTGGACCAAATGGGAGCATGACCCATGATCGTGAGCAGCGGTGGTAAATAAACAAATATGCATATCTACGCCCCTGATTCGCAAGTAAAGTTTACAGCGGGATAGATATGCGTAGCAGGGATCTGAAAATGGTTAAACAATGCTCTACATCAATGAATAAAAACTTCAAATAGCTGACAATAACAAGCAACAAGAACGTCAAATAATTGAGATTAACAATGACCGACTCATCAGCCTTTCCTCATGGCCTGAAGGAAATGTATCTCAAATTAAGAAGATGTTACCTAAATAGTAAGAAACAAGTGTGTGTTTAGAGATTTTAGCAGTTTAAGTATATGTTTTACAAGTATGATATTGGAAAATATTTTACAGCATGTGGAACATTTTCTTGCTGTCAGTTTATGGGGAAGAGAATACAGAGCTAAGCATGTATTAGCTGTCTAAGTGTCAGATGTGGTTACTGTTATTGATCTCCACTCTACGTACAAGTCATGCACAAGTACTTTTAAACAAGCGCAGTTCATGAACATCATGTAATGTAATGATAAGACCCTTTTCACCTTTTTACAAAGCTGACATGTATATTGTGAAATGTATGGATTTGTGATAATGCATGTGTACCACACGTCATATTTCATCAGAGTACTAGGCTGATGCTAATGACGTTCCTTTTATGCGAATAGTGAAATACATGTAATCATAAAGGAGCTGCTCTGGAGACCGGTGAACTTAGAAAGTACATTTACCCTTAAAGAGACTCCGTAACAAAAATTGCATCCTGTTTTTTATCATCCTACAAGTTCCAAAAGCTATTCTAATGTGTTCTGGCTTACTGCAGCACTTTCTACTATCACCATCTCTGTAATAAATCAACTTATCTCTCTCTTGTCAGACTTGTCAGCCTGTGTCTGGAAGGCTGCCAAGTTCTTCAGTGTTGTGGTTCTGTGATGCATCTCCTCCCTTCAGGCCCCTCTCTGCACACTGCGGTGTGTTATTTAGATTAGTGCAGCTTCTCTCTGCTCTATTATCTTTTACAAGCTGGATAAATCCTCCTCTGAGCTGGCTGGGCTTTCACATACTGATGAATTACATACAGGCAGAGCTGTCTGCACTCTGCAGGAAGAAACAGCCTGACACTTCAGTGGAAGATAGCTGCAGGGGGAAAGAAACACACAAATGATCTCTTGAGATTCAAAAGGAAGGGTGTATACAGCCTGCTTGTGTATGGATGTATTTTCTATGTGTGGACATACTGTACATCAACCTACTTCCTGTTTTGGTGGCCATTTTGTTTGTTTATAAACAAATTTTTTAACACTGTTTTTAACCACTTTTAATGCGGCGAGGAGCGGCGAAATTGTGACAGAGGGTAATAGGAGATGTCCCCTAACGCACTGGTATGTTTACTTTTGTGCGATTTTAACAATACAGATTCTCTTTAATGCATGAATACACACCACAGGGTGGCTTATGTTTAAATTTGCTGCAGTAAATTTTTGCAACAGCAAGGTACTTCAGCTATTTGCCATTACTAAGTGTCACTTTGGTCACTTCTCCTGCGCCAACTGATCCTTGTAACAATATCCTCCCTCCCAACTCTTAAGTCTAACCTTTCCCATTACTATTAACACATTACTGATGCCTAATAGGGTGAGCTTTGGAATGAGGAAGTAAGGAAAATACACTCAAAGTGAACCTGAATTGAAAATAAACGTATGAGATCATTAATTGTATGGGTAGTACCAATGGTAAATAAACTATTAGGTAATATAGTAATGAGTCATATTTTTCCCAAATAAGGATGAGAAAAGGGGGGGGGGAGCAGGCATGTATGGTGAGCTTTCCTGATGCTCACCGCTCCCCCCCCCCCCCATTCTCCTTTCTGCCCACCTCCTGTGCCTGTAATTACCCTCCAGCCCCGTCTTCCGGTCGGGTTAATCGCGCTTCAGTGCGCCTGCGCTGGCGCCGGGCTGCATGCGTACTACATCACCCAAGTACTGTCGACACGCGCATGTGCAGAGCAATCCTGGCCGCGGCTGCATGATAGAGTACATGTGCAGCCCGGCTAGCGCAGGTGCACTGAAGCCCGACCAAGCCATCTGGAAGATGGTTCCGGGGGGAAATTATAGGTACAGGAGGAGGGCAGAAAGTAGAATGGGGGAAGCAGTGAACATCAGGACAGTTCACCACACATGGCTGCTACCCCCATTTCTCATCTTCATTTGGGCTCTGGTATCCTTTAATGGCTTAATTTTTAAGATTGTATCAGACTGTCCCAGCTGCTGTTTAAAATCCACACCTAGCCTTGTTAGGGCTGAGCCAGACTGCAGAGCACTTTGTGATCCGCGCTGTTTTTGCATTTTTAAAAACCCACTCTCATTGATCCATTAAAACCGTGGCAAAATCGCAGCAACCCAGAAAAATCGGGGCGATCTTAATTTTTTTGTGATCTATTTTACTGCGAAGTGTGTTTTTAAAAATGCAAAGCTGAAAAAGAAGCAGGCGTAATGAATCTTTGAACTTTCCTGCACTAAGGGTCCATTCACACTTGCGTTTGCAAAACGCCGGCGATCTTTGCCGGCGTTTTGCAGGAGTGATTTTTCCACAATTTCACACAGAAAAATCACTGAACACTGCAGCGATTTTTCTGCGATCGTGTTTAGCACTTCTATAGCACTGAAACGCGATCACCAGGAAATTGCCTGAAAATGGTGCATGAGACGCTTTTGCGTGTTGCGTTTTTGGGCGATTTGCATTGATTAGCGCAAATCGCCCAAGTAAAAAGCGCTAGCATTTGAGCATTTTGCCGAAATCGCGGCAAAACACTCTAGTGTGAATGGGCCTGTAGGGCCCACTCCCTCAGGTGATGTTACCGCGATTAGCGCGGTAAAATCACTGTACACTCTTGCAATTCCCAACGATCATGATCAGCGCTTTTGTAAGCACTGTATCGGGATCGCTCCAGAAACGCGAGAAAATGCTACAGACAACATGTTTTGCGATTGCCGTTAATTGCGAAATGCCAGCGATCTGTGGCAATTGCAGCAGTGAGATCACTGCCATATGGTTACAATTGCGCTAGCGCTTTAAAAAGCATTAGCGTTTCTGCGATTAGCGGGAATCACCAATTATCCTAGTATCAATGAGCCCTAAAACCTTATTATCTGCCTTTTGCCTCACAGATAACAGTCTTTTGGCTTCTGTTTGCTTTTCAGGAAACCAGACTTATAACAGCTCAAATTTTTAACTTTTTCTGTACTGAAAAACAGAAAGGGATTATTAGGACTAGTACTATATGCACCTGTGTTTTTCTCGTCATGTCAAATATCACTTAATTTACTCTTTAACCACTTCACCCCAAGGGGTTTTTACCCTAACGGACCAGAGCAATTTTCACCTGTCAGTGCTCCTCCCTTTTATTCGCTAACTTTATTACTACTTTCACAACAAAATGATCTATACCTTTTTCTTTTCACCACCAATTAGGCTTTCTGTGGGTAGCACATTGGCCACAATATATTATTTGGAAATATAGGTGTTAATTTTATTTTTTATTTTTTTTAGTCCAGTCCATAATGACAAGCCCCTTTATAGTAAGGTAATAGTAATATACCATCATAAAATATACATTAAAAAGCTGAGTCCCTAAGGCAACTATTTATGCATTTTCTTTAACTTTTTTTATACAAGTTTTTTTTTTGGGGGGGGGGGGGCTTTGGGAGTGTAAATTATTAATGTTATTAATATTTCATTATAGGTGTATGTGTATGTATGTCTGTATATGTAATTTTACTTTTTGGCCACTAGATGGCGATGCAAACATTCTCCTGTTTTATAGGAAGTGTTCACTTTTTTAATTTATATTTTTTACATTACTGCCTTTGACTGCTTCCTGTTGTATGAATGGACATGGCTCCTGACTGGGGTCATGTCCGTTTATTTAAGGCATCGCGATTGGGTAGCGGAGCACTCGGTTGTATTCCCCAATCACGGATTGGGGTGTCCCGACGATTAATGGCGGCGGGGGGTGGGGGCGGGAGGGGGTACGCATGCATGCACAGCGGCGGCAGGAGCGAGCGACGCATTAAAATGTCCTGGAGCCGTTAACAGGCTCAAATAGGACGTTTTAATGTGTCTGCTTGTCTGCAAGAGGTTAAGTTAATGGGAAAGAGGGAATGGAGAAATTGCACCTTCCTTATTGACTTCAATACATTCCGTCTTAAATTCCAATGCTAATCCCTAATCTGTAACACTAACCTCTCCAGTTACCATTGATGGACTCCTGACACCTAACCTTACCTATCCTCCTTACAATTAACCCCCTTTTGGCATCTGACCTTACCTCCTAACCCTAATTGATAAAACTAACCTTACCTATTCAATCCCCTGATACTTATTTTCCTGAATGACACGTAACTTTATCCAGTAAGCTTAACCAATACTCACCTTTTGTTGTCTTCACCTTCAGTGCCAAATCCAGACATCAGGGTCTAAATCTTGGCCCCAGTTTGGTTATACAATAACCAATGTACCTATGGTAATCAGTGGTAAAGTCTTAATTCACTGTAGTAAATAAACTGCACATTATTTATCAGAAAATTCCATCTTCTGGCACTAAGCAGTAAAGAGGCACAGATAAGCATTTAAGTATATTTTATACTTTAAAAGCATTTAAGTATACTGTATAAGTAAAGTCTTGGCACAAGGCCTTAGGTAATAAATAAACTCATATAACACTAATAACAATGACAATAACTTGAATCATAACTCACATACTAACTAAGCACATTAACAAGACACTTGAATGGATCTACTTTTCAGACTATCATCCACAGTCCGTCATTTGCACCTGGTCTACATCTCTCATTAATGGTGGGCTTATACCCACACCTGGCCAGACCCACAGAGGGCTGAACACATAACTCTTAAATTTCATATGTATATAATGTGCATTTGATGCAGAATGAAATGCACTTTAGATTTCTTGTTTCATACATTGCTGCCAAAATCTAAGAGATCTAACAGGTTTTTGACTTATTCATCTCCTCGTGGGGCGATTATCTGGGTTTTCTCCCTTTTCAAAAGCACTTACTGAATGGCAGTTGCTCAGTCCAACTGCCAAAACAGTGAGCATACGAGTAGAGAGGCTGACTGGTATATTTGTATAGATCCCTTACATGGAATACTTTGGTACAGAATAAAGGAAATGTTGTGAATCCCCCATAAGGAGATTAACTAGTCCAGAATCTATGAGATCTGTCAGATTTTTACTGCTTACTGTAAGCGACAGCAACATAGGAAAAGGTAATTTATAGTGTGCGCACGATCGCTAGCAGCATGGCTGTTTGCGATGGCGGGCACAGTAGAAGCCGACCTAGTGAGGTTGGCATCTGCAACGGAAGGAATCCACAGACACTGGAGCTGCGGTGAGGGACAGATAGGCTGCCAGGAGCTGGTGGAAGCCCCAGGTAAGTAGATCTTGTTTGTTTTTTTACCTTGGATGTTTCTTTTAGGCCACGTTCTTATCATGAAACGCAGATGGTCGTGCGTTCGGAACGCAGCGCTTATGAACGCACGCCATCTGCGTTTTTATGCGTTGCGCAGTTTGTAAAAAAATGCAAGCAGCATGCGTTCCTGGACCGCACTGGTCCGGAACGCATGCAGTGTGTCGGCCTCCTGCATGCGTTGCAGAAATCCGGACATCAACGCATGCAGTGTGAACGGGCCTCAAGATCCCGATCCACCATGACCCTCTTCATCGTTGTGACCACACACCACTCTTGGTACCAGCACAACCACACCGTGCAGGTGCCAGTGGGTTCACGCCTGCACAGTAGCATGGAGCCCCAGCACAGTGCAGTAGGAGCGTGCAAAGACTAGGAAGCTTCTGGACCTTTTAAGCTTCTCCCTACTGAGGTAAGTATATATATATATATATATATATTTTTAACTTACAGGTAACCTTTAAAGTGAATGTTTACCGTTCAAAAAAAAGGAGAGGGAAGGCTCGGTCCTAATGAGCCTTCCCTCTCCTCTCCCGGTGCCCGGTCCCGCGCAGGATCCCCCATGGCAGTATTCGACCAGTTCGGTCAAATACTGCCACTTCCGCATGCCGAAGGGAGCTTTCGGAAGCCTTCGGGAGCACTCAGGCTCCCGATGACGCGGCCGCTCCATACTACGCATGCGTGAGCGCCCTCTATGACGCGCTTGCGCGTATGCAGTATGGAGCGGCCCGTCTTCGGAAGCCCGAGTGCTCCCGAAGACCTCCGAAGTCCCTGCGGCGGCGGACGCGAACGGGGGAGCCAGCGCAGCACCGAGGGCACCGGGAGAGAAGAGGGAAGGCTCATTAGGACCGAGCCTTCCCTCTCCTTAGGTGAGTATCTGACTTTTCCTTTTTTTGAACGGTACCCATTGGCTTTAAAGATTATTATTATTTTTGCTATTTATTATTTTTTATATATTTACTGTATATAGCAATAACATATTCCATAGTGCTGTACATAGAACAAAACAAATATTTGGGAGCATAGATACATGAGAAGTTTAAAACTCAATCAGGACATCCAGCAATCCAAGTACAAATACATACATAGTTGATGTGTAGTTTGATATGTAACCAATACTGAAACATGTAATTATGATAAATGACAGCAAAATAAAGGTACCCATTAATGGTACAATTTTTTCATCCAATACATTCTTTTGATGCAATTTTCACGAATTGTACAGAAAACAGCGTATTGTGTGGCAAAAATCAATGTAAAACTATTGTACAGTCATTTGGATCAGAAAATGTAATCGATCTGAATGTCGGATTTTACAATTCAAGTGGAAGAGAGATAACACCCTAATCAACAATTACCTTCCAAATACTTTGGATTGTAAATATTGCATTGAAAGATCGCATCTGGTAAAAAAATTGTAGAGTTAACCACCTTAGCGGTATGGACGAGCTCAGCTCGTCCATTACCGCCAGAGGGTGCCGCTCAGGCCCTGCTGGGCCGATTTTGATAAAATAAAAAGCAGCACACGCAGCCGGCACTTTGCTAGCCGCGTGTGCTACCTGATCGCCGCCGCTCTGCGGCAATCCGCCGCGTGCAACGGCGAAAGAGGGTCCCCCCAGCCGCCCGAGCCCTGCGCAGCCGGAACAAATAGTTCCGGCCAGCGCTAAGGGCTGGATCGGAGGCGGCTGACGTCAGGACGTCGGCTGACGTCCATGACGTCACTCCGCTCGTCGCCATGGCGACGAGGAAAGCCAAACAAGGAAGGCTGCTCATTGCAGCCTTCCTTGTTACTTCTGATTGCCGGAGGCGATCAGAAGAATGGATTCGGAGCGCCCTCTAGTGGGCTTTTATGCAGCCAACTTTCAGTTGGCTGCATGAAATAGTTTTTTTTTAATTTAAAAAAAAACCCTCCCGCAGCCGCCCTGGCGATCTCAATAGAACGCCAGGGTGGTTAATGAGCACCTTCAGAAACACTAGGAGGAGGTCCCTGTCCTTGCAAGCTTACAATCTAGATACTTATGGTAGATCAAGCTGTATTTTAATGCTAGAATTATTTTATTTCACCCGTGTTTATTCATTAAGAGACCAGGTTTCCTAGTAAAGAAGCAAAATCGAGTTCTTCAGAAAGCGGTATTCTCTTCATCAATAGTAGAGCAGCTGTGGCGGCTGGCAGCACCTGCATCACTCTGCATTATTAGAGAGGGAGGGGGAGAGCCGCAGTACATATGGCAGAGAGGCCTGTGTGTGTTAATAGCAGCTAAAAGTTTGCGCCAAAAATCCTCCAATAAGTATGGAAAGTGAGAGCCTGTGACATTGCTATTATCTGACTAAGCAAGCAATTTACAGCATCTGAGAGATAAACTGCCAACCAAAAATACGGAATGAAGTGTTTTCACAGCAAATGTCTAATGAATGAACAAAGCTTAGAAACAGTCAAACGTAGCAGTGATTGTCACAAAAGCAGTAAATACCTCATAGTATACAGACAGGGCCGGTTTAAGCAACAATGGGGCCACAGGGCAAAATAAACAGATACCCTGGAACAAAAATCGGCATTAAGGGACCTTTTTTGCAGCTGGTATAGTCAGGGTGTGAAGCCTCAATCTGTCGGAGCTCCACATTCTGGCTACCCCAGCCTGCATGGGGGACAAGGGGTTAAAAAGTTTCAGGAGGGGGGACCCCGCATAATTTTTTTTTAAATTCCCGAACTCTAAACATAAAAAAAACATTGGGAAAATAGGAAAAAATGCCAGGGATCTTCATAAAGCCATATTGCGGCTGTATAGCGATCCCTGGCCAAAGTGATACGGCTGCGTATAGACCCCCTGGAAACCCCGTCAGGAAATGTATTGCTTTTTCTTTTGATGCATGTAAAATTACACTACCGTTGGGTTTGCCATGTGACATTTACCGCATTTAAATGTATCCTTTTTTCCTTCGAAACTTTAAAATCGATTTTCTCAAAAACTATAAGGTCTTTTTGAAAAATTGTTTCCCAATGATCTCCTTAACATATCCTGCAAATTTAGGGTTTCTAGCATTTAAGGTGTATTTGCTATTAACCATTAAAGTCGGCGGGTTTTTAAATGTGTATTTTTTTTCCTTTAAAACTTTAAAATCAGTTTTCTCAAAAACTATAAGGTCGATTTGAAAAATATTTTTTCCTATTGTAGCCACTGGGGGCCCCTACAAGCTCTGGGGCCCTGGAGCAATTGCCCCCTTTGCCTCTATGGTAGCGCCGGCCCTGTATACAGGTTAAATAAAAACCTGAACTAAAGTGTCCTTCACTTGGTCCCATCTCTGGCGTATTCTACATACTGTACCTAAATAATGTTATTTTCTAATGCACATTGCCATTTAGACTAGCTGGCCAGTACTGCAGAGGCTGTGTCATGATGGCTGCCAGTTACCTTTCTGCAATTCTGAAAACTACATTACCTGCAACTGACACTTTTTTTGACTCTTGGTAGTTGCTTTGTGCCTCTAAAGGTACATACACGTGGTTGATGGAACTCGGCCGAGGTGGCCATTCAGGGCCATCTTGGCCTAGAAAAAAGCATGTGTACAAGTGTGCCCTGAAATCATTCAACGAACTGGCAGTGACAGCTGAGCACATTGTTCCCCTCCTTACCCCACCCGCCACAATCGTTCTATTGTGTGTCACACCATTGTCCCTCCTCCCATCCCCATAGCAACAGTAGGTATTGCTCTGGTTTAACATCTGTACAGTGTTAATCTCCTTTAGTAATGCAGGGTATCTGATGTTGAACTCCAGGGACCAGAAATAAAAAATGGGAAACAGAACACCAAGAGCGCCAATATGGTGTAATTTTCTAGATATAGGGACCAACTGATGTGTTTTTTTGAGATCTATGTTTTTTTCTGCTTGTGAAATGGTGTTCTCTACCTTGATGCATTTTGTGTGTCCTGTCCTGTACTTGAATTCTGTATGTGCCAAGCCCAATTCCGGGCACGACCCAGTTGTGCTTGGTGAAATAAAGATTCTGATTCTGAACTAACCAAACAAATACTACTTACAAACGCGGGTCGCTATTAGGCAACCAGAATATCGAGCATGTGGAGAATTCCACCTCCACGGGGATATAAAGTCTTCTGTCAAACCTGGTTGGTCGCACTCCATACAAAATACTAAGAGACCGCTAAATAATTATCACAGGGGTACCCCTAGTAGGGGAGGTAATCTATATACAGATGGGGAATAGTATGTAACGCCACCCAGAATTTCAGCAGCAGGGTGAGATAAAGATGTCAGGTTAAGGTATATATGGCATTAATAAATCAGAACAGTCATATCTCTGTATTGAGGTGAAGAAATTTTTATTGGACACCAGTAAAGGAGGACATGTTTTGCAGGATTCACCAACTTCCTCAGGTCAATACAACAGTGTCTTTGGATAAAGCAGTATGGAGTCAGAGCGCCTGCATACCTCCATACCAGGCCAGGAATGACTTTCTGAACTCTTGAGGTTACATTGTGGGTCACCTTTTTAATAGTAAATGTGTGGTTGGATTTTCTTTATTATTTCTTTATTTATTGTATTTTATTTCTTTATTTATTGTATTTATAAAGCGCCAACATATTACACAGCAATGTACATTAAGGTTACAGACAATCTTAGGGGTGACATACAGCAAAATGACAATACCTGAATACAAGAAAGACCAGATCACACAGCACAGTATGAGTACCAGGTAATGCTTAGTCACTGGAGGGGAGCATGGAGATTAGGCAAGTTAGGTTCACTCAGATGCATAGCATGGGTTTACAGTAATGGAGGTGCATGAATAGGTAGGACACAAAAGGAGGAGGACTCTGCCCAAAGGCTTACAATTTAGAGGGAGAGGTAAATTACCAGTAATTGGGCTGATGCACAATTCGCTGATAACATTGCTGTGCGCAGGCAGCACATGGCAATATTCCCAGTACCGACAGAGTACTGCACTTTGCGCAAGTAACGCACCCTGTGGCAAATGTAATGGTGGTGTTGCTACGGTAATGCACGTTACATTACTTGCTTAATGTACATTACCACGGCACCACTCATATTACCCATGTGAAGCCCGTGCTTCAACCCTCCTCTGGAATCCTTGGCCACAACACATCCCTCAACCCCCAACCTTTGATATCTTTAAACAAGCACTCAAAACTCACTTTTTCTGTAAAGCATACGCTCTACCTTAGGCCAGTTCACCTGTTAACCTCTGGCCAAGTTGTACTTCCTACCAGATAACCTAAAATACACTGCCTTTAGGTATGAATATTGTATACTCCCCTATTCCTTTAGTTTGTAAGCTCACATGGGCAGGGCTCTCTCACCCTTTTGTGTTTTGGATTTTGTTACATGTTTATTGATATTAAAGGAACACTGTCAATTACCATATTTTTATCAATTGAGATAGGAATTGTTTGGGAAGTACTGGTGTATACATTTCGCTGGCAACCTCTTTGTTTACTGTTATCAAAATACTTTTACACTTTACTGAAGCCAAAACTGACATGAACCATAAGGGAGGGGAAAGTCCCCTCACACTTCATCTGTTAACCCTGTAAGTAACTCTGTGCGTGAGAGAGAAAGCTGTTAGCAGCAGCAGCTGCTGTGTCCTGTGTCTCTGGCTGAAGTGTGTGAAGAGAGCAGAGGAAATGTAACTTGTTATAAACATTTGTAATTGTTTGTGACACCACAGCTTTTCATACTTTTTTTGCTTTCAGAGAAAAATACTCTGTAGTCTGATATACAACACTGTCAGTGCATTGAAGCAGACACTCCTTCTGCAATTCATTTATCACAATACAGGTAAATCCTACACTCAATGAATTAAAGCTTTTGTCTCTAATATTTTAGAACTGTGAGAATCTGCTCAGCTGCCTGTGCAGACAGGCAGCGTTTTGACCACTGTTCACGTCTGCATTCTGCAGGTCTCTTTAAGAGAGACTTTCTGTCAGTTTTGCAGCCTGTGTTGCTGAGGGATTTGCATACATTAGTCATGCAAATCCGTTACCTGCCTTCTTTTGATGACTGGCACTATAAAAGCATGCTGCTCCCAGAATGCTTGGCTGGACATTTCCCTTCCATGGTCTGTTCCTGATGGACACTGCTGGAGTGTCAGCCATTCTCGTTTGTTGAAGTTATCTTAGTGTAATTCGTGGGGATGCACTAGGCAGTTCCCTAGTGCAGTTAGGATTGCATTATCTGTTTTGCCTGTTCCGTCTGTCTTGTGTTTGGATCGCACAAGCCCTAGCGTTAGCGGCTGTGGATCCTTCTGATTGAGTCTGGAGTGTAGGTTGGAACAGCGGTTGTTTCTGCCTACCTCATCTGTTCTGTCTCCTGGGATCGCGCTAGCTACTTTTCGCTAGCGCTGGTGATCCTTCTGTTCTGTCTCCTGGGATCGCGCTAGCTACTTTTCGCTAGCGCTGGTGATCCTTCTGTTCTGTCTCCTGGGATCGCGCTAGCTACTTTTCGCTAGCGCTGGTGATCCTTCTGTTCTGTCTTCTGGGATCGCGCTAGCTACTTTTCGCTAGCGCTGGGGATCCTTCTGTTCTGTCTTCTGGGATCGCGCTAGCCACTTTTCGCTAGCGCTGGGGATCCTTCTGTTCTGCTACTCTGTACCTGGATCGCGCTAGCCACTTTTCGCTAGTGCTGTGGATCCTATCTCTCGCTTGTCCCTGTTTTCGTGTGTCTGTCTTGTCTGATTCGAAACGCTTGCTGTAGGCTCGGTGAGGTAACCGTTAAGCAAGCGCTCGCGTTCTCTGTTTCGTGTTTGTCTGTCTTTGGTTAGTTAGGCGTGCTTGTCTCTGTTGTGCGTAACACGCGGAGACCGCGCACGAACGCGTGCACTGTTGCGAATGAGTGCGGTGTTCGCGTTCAGCTAGCATTTGTTATTTTCTTTATCTTTCTCTTTGTATGATTTGCTGTGCCTTTGCTACCCTTGTGCTCTGTCCTGCTCAGTCTTGTGTCGCTATTGGCAATCGCCATTCTTGCGATTGCGTTTCCTACTTCGTTTCTGCCGTTGTGTGTTCGCCGTCGCTGGGTGGCGACTAATTTGGTGGGCACACATTGGTTCTGTCCTTTTGCTCTGTTCCCTGTGGGCTATCCAGCCCTGCCTGATTGTACCTTGTCCCGGATCTGTACAATTCCCATTTGGCATCTGTGGCTGTGCAGCGGCTGTGTTCGCCTGCACTCCACAGCGCCATCTGCCGGTGGGAATTGCCCTCTGCGGGTGCATAGCACCTAGCCTGGGTGTCCGCAATAATACGCTTGTGGAGGAAATCCGCCGCGTCAGCGCACGTCTGGTGCGCTGACCACAGAGACGATTCCACAATCGTTACAGAATGTCCAGCCAAACCAAAATTCCCAGGGCAGAGGGAACCTTCGATTTTGTTCAGATGTCATTGCCTGAGGCAAAGGCATATGTGGATCCTATTATAGGTAGGATCGCACACTACATTAAAGCAGTTAAAAAGTCTGTCCTCGTTCCTGACCCCAACCCATATGGAGATTACCTAGATACTGGGTTGTTTGAACCGCCATTTGCCTCATGGGAGATTGGGGCCTTGTTGGAAGAGTTTGAGTTCGATTGGAAAGCCTTTTGCGATTTTTATATCGCAAAGAGCGCGGATGACCTGAATGATTGTCTCGACTCTATGTACCTTTTGATCGATTCTGATGAATGTGATGAGTGTGATGTGGATCTGGTGATTTATGTGTGGCAGACTATTTTGGACGAATTGCACACACACCAACCAATTATTTCCAATAAAGAGACACCATTGTCACATGATTATTCCTGTCTTTCTGGGGTAAAGCAAGTGAGTTTGGACACTGTGCGACCTGAAACGAATGGGTGTGCCTCGACTGTGGACACCTGCGTGAATTCTGATGGAGTTTCTCCCGTTTGTTTAGAGGTTAAATCTGTGCGATCTGATGCCTGTTTCTCAGATGTTCCTGCCGATTGTGATCGGCGTGAGTGTGTCAGTTTTGTCAATGATTTGTGGGATCCCTTGTCATGTAAAAACAGATCTTCTTCTCTCAGTACTACTTTAAGATCCTCCATCTATGATCTTGCTATGGGGAAAATTCCCAAACTATGCAGTTTCAAGAGTAAAATTAATATGATTCCTCATGTTGTTGCCACAACTTCCCCTAACATTGTTCAGTATGAATGCTCAGACCTAGTCAGGTGTGAATGGGAGCCCCCGTTCCAGAAAAAACAGCTCGAAGCGTTGTCGTATGAATTGGAGAACGATTCAGAGTCGTTTTGTGAGTACTACATTGCCAGAAGTGAATCTGTCTTGAGAGCATGTATAAGTTATGCTTCCGCCTTAAGAGAAAAAGAGGGGTGTGAATTTGACTTTGTGAGTCCGCTGATTTGTATGTGGAAAATGATTCTGAATGAATTACGTGTACGTCATTCAGGTGACGTTTGTAAAGGTACATTGTCAGCTGGCGTTTCTGAGATCCAGCAATCCAGCCTGGAGACCTCAGAATCCCTGTCTTTGGAGTGTTCGGTTTCGCAACCTAAAGCGATTGTGGATTCGCAAATTTTGCGTTCTGTCTCCTCGGATTCGACATCGTTAGCCGAGTCTAAGAATGAGACAGCACTTTGGTTTTGTGAACCTGATACTGAAGCACCTTTGCTCTGTCCAGAGAAGATGTCTCTGAGCCTGCCCTGTATCATGAATAAAGACATTATGTCCACTCGCATTGACATTTGCGAGTCTGATTCTGAAGTAAGTACTGACTCTCCACCCAGTAATCTGGATGAGTCAATATTACCTTGTTTAAAATCTCCTGCAGTGTCCCTAGAGGCTCGTCTAGGTATTGCAACCATTGTTACCTGTTTCTCTGCTATTTTGGAATTGCAGTCTGGTTTGACTGCTATGGAGGAATTTCCCTGCAATGAAACGAAACTCAGAAGGCCAGAGTTAGTTTCACTAGATATTTCTGTGTATTCCTGTCCTGATGATGAAATTCAGTCTCAGTTTATGGTGGAACTTTCCCTAGGACATCTGCCCGGTTCAGAAAATAAAGTTCAAGCTTTGGCCTGTAACACGGATAGTTCAGAATCCTTCTTAGGAAACTTGAAAAAGGATGTTCGTGAGGTCCTGTCTGACCTCCTGGAGATCTCCGAGTTCCGCCCAAGGGGTGCAGAACTTGTAGGAGACGTCTCCTGCCCCCCAAGTCCTTCTGAGGTGTTGCCCTCTTCAGTAGGCATTGCAGCCTTGCTGGCTACCTTTTCAGCTCTGATGGAGCTTCACGCCTGTGTAGTCAATGATGATATTATTGTCACAGAAATTTCTGAATTTGTATCCGAGTCTTCTTTTGAAAGTCCAGTGCCTGTGACCTTCACTCATGATGATTCTCTGCCCGGTACTAGTTTTGGTCTTGACGTGCCGGACTCTGAGGTTGGCAGTTCCCCGACATGTCCTGAGGTTTCTCCTGTGCTGGTGTACCCCAGTGTGCTCTGTGACCCAGAAAGCCCAAGTGTGCCTCGGTTACCAGCGTACTCAGATGCTTCCTCGGTGGAGACATGCTCTGATATGGCCTGCCTGCTTGCATGCCCAGAAGTGGTCCCTGAAAGTCTTGATCTTGATGGGTGTCCTCGTAATTCTGAATCCGGAATTGTCATTGGTTCCATGGGGGTTCTTGGTAATTCTCCATGTGAGCCTGGTGATTGTTCTACCCTCTTGCTATCTCTGTGGAGCTTCAAAAGGTTCTGGGAGATTCCGGGAGAGATTTTGCTTGGTACCCTGGATAAGATCAACGGTGGCTTTTGTGTTGTAAGGGACACTTCGAACAGGTATTGTGGCAGGTTTGGTATTTTCGGACGCTCCTTGGAAGGTGGTGGGTATTGTCTGGAGGGTGTCGATGGCTTCTTCTCTGGCGTTCACAGTCCTGATGGGTGTTATACTGAGACTGGTAGTACTGATGGGCATGTTTCGGTGGCTTCTGTTTCCGATGAGGTCGGTTTCGGGTGGACTGACTCTGGAATTGGACCTTGTCGGGCTGCCCCGACCTTCATGAGTCTTCTGTTAGAATGGTTTGGAGATATCAGTTTTGAGGGTCGTCTGGAATTCGACCCTAGAAGGGGGGGTACTGTGAGAATCTGCTCAGCTGCCTGTGCAGACAGGCAGCGTTTTGACCACTGTTCACGTCTGCATTCTGCAGGTCTCTTTAAGAGAGACTTTCTGTCAGTTTTGCAGCTTGTGTTGCTGAGGGATTTGCATACATTAGTCATGCAAATCCGTTACCTGCCTTCTTTTGATGACTGGCACTATAAAAGCATGCTGCTCCCAGAATGCTTGGCTGGACATTTCCCTTCCATGGTCTGTTCCTGATGGACACTGCTGGAGTGTCAGCCATTCTCGTTTGTTGAAGTTATCTTAGTGTAATTTGTGGGGATGCACTAGGCAGTTCCCTAGTGCAGTTAGGATTGCATTATCTGTTTTGCCTGTTCCGTCTGTCTTGTGTTTGGATCGCACAAGCCCTAGCGTTAGCGGCTGTGGATCCTTCTGATTGAGTCTGGAGTGTAGGTTGGAACAGCGGTTGTTTCTGCCTACCTCATCTGTTCTGTCTCCTGGGATCGCGCTAGCTACTTTTCGCTAGCGCTGGTGATCCTTCTGTTCTGTCTCCTGGGATCGCGCTAGCTACTTTTCGCTAGCGCTGGTGATCCTTCTGTTCTGTCTCCTGGGATCGCGCTAGCTACTTTTCGCTAGCGCTGGTGATCCTTCTGTTCTGTCTTCTGGGATCGCGCTAGCTACTTTTCGCTAGCGCTGGGGATCCTTCTGTTCTGTCTTCTGGGATCGCGCTAGCCACTTTTCGCTAGCGCTGGGGATCCTTCTGTTCTGCTACTCTGTACCTGGATCGCGCTAGCCACTTTTCGCTAGTGCTGTGGATCCTATCTCTCGCTTGTCCCTGTTTTCGTGTGTCTGTCTTGTCTGATTCGAAACGCTTGCTGTAGGCTCGGTGAGGTAACCGTTAAGCAAACCCTCGCGTTCTCTGTTTCGTGTTTGTCTGTCTTTGGTTAGTTAGGCGTGCTTGTCTCTGTTGTGCGTAACACGCGGAGACCGCGCACGAACGCGTGCACTGTTGCGAATGAGTGCGGTGTTCGCGTTCAGCTAGCATTTGTTATTTTCTTTATCTTTCTCTTTGTATGATTTGCTGTGCCTTTGCTACCCTTGTGCTCTGTCCTGCTCAGTCTTGTGTCGCTATTGGCAATCGCCATTCTTGCGATTGCGTTTCCTACTTCGTTTCCGCCGTTGTGTGTTCGCCGTCGCTGGGTGGCGACTAATTTGGTGGGCACACATTGGTTCTGTCCTTTTGCTCTGTTCCCTGTGGGCTATCCAGCCCTGCCTGATTGTACCTTGTCCCGGATCTGTACAATTCCCATTTGGCATCTGTGGCTGTGCAGCGGCTGTGTTCGCCTGCACTCCACAGCGCCATCTGCCGGTGGGAATTGCCCTCTGCGGGTGCATAGCACCTAGCCTGGGTGTCCGCAATAATACGCTTGTGGAGGAAATCCGCCGCGTCAGCGCACGTCTGGTGCGCTGACCACAGAGACGATTCCACAATCGTTACAAGAACACTTGTGTATGATAGTGTTCCTTTAATTCTGCCACTGTTATTACCAATTCTGTATTTTGTACCAACTCTGTATTTTGTATATTGGTATATACCATTGTCTATACTATTTTGTACCCCATGTTTGTTTCTTACTTTGTACAGCGCCACGGAATATGTTGGCGCTTTATAAATCAATAATAAAAATACTGCAGGAAATCTTGTTTAATATACTGCACGTAGTATGCATGTACTGCATGTCATTATGCACATTTACTTCAAAAAAATGTATGTTTTCAAAACACTGCCAAGTGTGAAATTTTTAATGAATATGTTAAATCAGCCTGAAGAGAGTACACAATCTGTTGGCAGACAGCATGCACAACTTCAGCCACACTGGTTAAATGTCTCTGGCAGCATACTGTCCAGAGATTTTACACCATACATGATATCATTTACCCTGATATACTGAATTTTTAATTCAGATTATACAGGGAGTCTTGTCACAGCAATCTGTAGTATAAAAAAAGACACCAAGCCAAGAATGAGTTGATGTACTAGTTCATGAATTTCTCTAAAGGACGCTTAGTCCCTCTTGCATTAATTCTCTTTTAGTGGCTTTATCACATATTTTTAGGTTATTGATGACTTTATTTTACCTCATGACTCACTCTGGGCCTCTGCACACTGTCGCCTTCCGGAGCCATTTCATTAATGCGTATCTCTACGTGATATGCAGGGACATCAGACAGCATTGTCAGTTATGCGTTGCACTGCAGTGCATTGTAACAATTTACTACTGCATGCAGTTCAGTCACATTCGGTCTAGTTGAATGGGGCCAGCAGTTTCTGTAAAACGCACAGCCACTTGTGTGCATACGTATTGTTCTGTGGCCCAGTCAGTTGGTAGCAAAGTGAGCTGAATAACGACTCACCCTGTTGCTGAAATTCGGGGCGGCGTTTAATACTATTCCCTATCGAAGTCGTAGCACCTCAGAGGGACCCGTAATTTGGGGGCCTGGCTATTGCGGTTCCCGAATTACATTGAAAATCTTGATGCACTGCTATAGACTAACTTAATAACATTAAATCTATGGCAGCGCCCAAGTCAAGCACTGGCAGGCTAGAGCGTGCCCCGGAGACACCATCATTAAATCCTCATCAGAAAAGTTTTTGTACTTAATTCTTCTCAACACCATCCAAGACTCTTTTTTTTTTTCCTCTTGATAGCAGAGCAGCATCCTTTCGGTATTGGTAAAAGTCTTCCTTTATCTGGCTTGTCTGGCTTGAAGTCTCCTTCCACCTTGCTTAAAGCATACCTGAAGTGAAAAAAGTTACTTACAACCAAATCATTTTTACAGAACTTTTTAATCTACTTTTTGGTAGTTTTTCAGTTGCAGAGTGCTGAAAAGTGATTTTAAAGAAAATATGAAAAAGTATCTCCTAGGAGAAAACATAGGAGAAAAAGTGATTGGGCCCAATACAGTGGCATATCTAGAGGGATGCAGGCATGGCTCATGCCATGGGTGCCACAGTGCCATGGACATCCTGCCTGCCCCTCATCCCCCTTGCTGCACAGCCATACTGGGGGATGCCTCACTACCTATACTGGGGGGCTATTTATTTATCTCTCATTACCTTTACTGGGGAAACACCTCTTACCACATATACTGGGGGGATTCTTAAATTGAGGGACTCCTCTCAACACCTATACTGTGGAGGGGGGGTGGCTACTTATACTGAGGGACACCTTATTACCAATACAGAGGGGGTGGGGCTACTTGTATTCTTTTATTTGGATGCTTGTGACTTCTTATTTTTTATTGGGGGGAATGTGACTACTTGATCCTTTTATCTGGAAGCATGTGACTTTATTTCTTTAATTTTGAGCTACCTTAATTTTAAAGTATTTAAAGCTAATGGGAACCGGGGTAAAAAAAAAATAAAAAGTCAGATACTCACCTAAGGAGAGGGAAGGCCCGGTCCTAATGAGCCTTCCCTCTCCTCTCCTGGTGCCTGGTCCCGCGCAGGATCCCCCGTAGCAGTATTCAACCGTTTCGGTCAAATTCTGGCACTTGCGCCGCCGAAGGGATGTTTCGGAAGTCTTCGGGAGCACTCGGGTTCCCGAAAACAGGCCGCTCCATACTACGCATGTGCGAGTGCCGTCATAGATGCACTTGCGCGTGTCTATGATGCACTCGCGCGTGCACAGTATGGAGCTGCCGGCCTTCGGGAGCCCGATTGCTCCCGAAGACTTCCAAAGTCCCCGTGGCGGTGATTTGCACGGAGGATCCACCGGGCACCGGGAGAGGAGAGGGGAGGCTCATTAGGACTCGGGGCCTTCCCTCTCCTTAGGTGAGTATCTGACTTTTTATTTTTTTCCTGGGGTTACATTAGCTTTAATCCTAATATCTAGGGGACCATAGGACCAATTTATGCATCCGGGACATAATACATCCTGGTGTTTGGGTAACCCAGCTGCTTAATTCAGGTATTCAAGAGTAACCCAAGTAACTTTTGCAATATCTAGTGCAAAAAAACACAGACTGTAACGAGTATATGCAAGAAAATAACCTGTTATTATAGGGCGATGGGGGGGGGGAGACAAACCAGGGAAAGGTAGGGGGTGGGGGCAATTTCAGTGTTACACAGAAACATCCCTGCCCTAATATGTATTATAAAGCCAGCACATTGCAGCATACTATTTGATATAAACAGTCACATATTACACATTTAGTATTTCATGTCTCATTACATCCTCCAGAACAAACAGTACAGCCATTTGCTGCTCAAGAATTAATAAAGATAAATATGTTGATCTTCATCCCAGTGTCCTTGTTACAAACTAACCTAACCAGAGGAATGTACTATTGTGCAGTTGTACAGTTTGTGACAAACTATTAAGGGTGAACAAGTTTAAACTAGATGACTTTTGATGTAATATATACTGCCTTAATGAAAGATTTCTTTCTTTAAGACAGATTAGGGAAATTGAATAATTGTGTGAGAAACCGTGTAAGAATTTTACAAATAAATTAAAATACTTCAATTACAGATGGTTAAACATGGGATATACTTTTTTGGATTAACCATAAAATGAATTGCTATTTTTGGTATTTGGTGATGAGAATCAAAAGGAACTTGAAAAGTTGGACATGGACAGTATGACATTTCTGCTATAACTTATACTGTACACAGTGCAACACTGTTCAGCTACACATTAACCAATGTAATGCTGGGGGGTCATACTTTCTGACCACCCAGCGTAACAAGGCTAAGAGCTGGATAATGGAAGAGGTTACACAGGCTGCCCAGAGCAACTGCAGCTTTGGGCTTCCGATATCGCTACAAATAAAACACAATGGCAGCGCAGTGCAATGTTGCGCTGTCTTAGTTCGCACTGTGCTGCCTTAGCGATAGCAAGCATTCAGACAGGTACAAGACAGGACTATAGATTGGAATGTAACTAGTAGCAACCGCAGCTCAAAGTCACTTCCACAGAAGCAGAGCAAGCAGGCTAACAACAGTCACCAGCAAGCATCCACCCAGGCAAGACCACAGGATAGAACATAACTAATAGCAACTGCAACATATAGTTACGTTCCCAGAAACTAGAGTGGCAGGTATACTTCCAGTCACCAACGTGGTGATGGCAGAATCTTAGCTATCAGGATAATGGACTTCACTGATCCACCGCGGATGCAGCGAACATCCATCAAGCATGGAACTAGGCAACACACAATAATAAGAAAAATAACAAACGGCTCAACTAACGGATAAATATATATTAGCAAGTCTGTGCATATATTTATCAAGAACTAGCGAAAGCACAAGTAATAAGGTCGCGTAGAACTACAATAACAGAACTATACAGAGTAACAAGGTGCCCAGCAGATCAGCGTACTGACCACTATGACGGGCGGGGTATGAAAGGGGAGACAGACTTTTATGCTGGCATCGGCCAATGGATGCAGGTATGCAAATCTCCACACAGCTGAATAGTAATCACTCAATCCTGAGCTGGCTTGATTACCATTTGCTAGCTGGCTGTGAATGCAAAGGGCCCCCATAAGAAATACATGCAGTATTATGTAACAACATGCATGCAGAAAATCCAGGGCTATCTGGCCGCAGCTCAGCTCCAACAAGCAAATTGGTGGAATGATGGCAGCATCCTGAGCTGCCCAGAACTGCAGAGCGATTGCAAATGAACAATGAAACCCATTGCAAATGCACAACCGAATGCAAGCAGATAAGCCAGAACTGTCCGTTTGCAGCTCCACTGCAACGGACAGAATACGCTACAGGAGGGATCCTTACACCTAACTTACACACTATTCATTTCTGAGCTGTAACATTTCTGGAATGTAAGGGATAGGTCCAAATTGTGCATTGAAATTTTGTTTCACAATTTCAAATTGAAATGCAGAATTCTGAATTCATGGATTTCTAAGTCTTAGACTAGATGCACACTTAGCAGAAATGATAGTGTTGCGGAAAAGCTGTGTTTTTGCCGCTAATGGAAGTCTATGGGCCACAGGAAAAATACATCTAAAAACCGCATATGCGTTTTCAAACATGCGTTTTTAAAAACACAGTTTTTGTTGCATAATGTTCAAAAACGCATAAAAAATACTTATTCAGGATAATTTATCAGAATCAGAATAATTTTATTTCCCAAGCATGACTGAGTTATGCCCACAATTGGATTTGGCACAAACAGGGCTTAAGTAGTAGATAGCACACACAATATACAATATAATATAAAGTAGTGTAAGCAAGATACAATAAACAGGAAGTGACTCAATAGACACACAATATGCAGTAGTGTAAGCCAGATACATTAAAGAGGCAGTGACTCAGTAGACACTTTACCGATAACAACCCCACCTGCAGCTAGTGTTGGGCGAACATCTAGATGTTCGGGTTCGGGCCGAACAGGCCGAACATGGCCGCTATGTTCGGGTGTTCGACCCGAACTCCGAACATAATGGAAGTCAATGGGGACCCGAACTTTTGTGGTTTGTAAAGCCTCCTTACATGCTACATACCCCAAATTTACAGGGTATGTGCACCTTGGGAGTGGGTACAAGAGGAAAAAAAAATTAGCAAAAAGAGCTTATAGTTTTTGAGAAAATCGATTTTAAAGTTTCAAAGGGAAAACTGTCTTTTAAATGCGGGAAATGTCTGTTTTCTTTGCACAGGTAACATGTTTTTTGTCGGCATGCAGTCATAAATGTAATACATATAAGAGGTTCCAGGAAAAGGGACCGGTAACGCTAACCCAGCAGCAGCACACGTGATGGAACAGGAGGAGGGTGGCGCAGGAGGAGAAGAAGGCCACGCTTTGTGAGACACAACAACCCCGGCCTTGCATGAGGGCAAGAAGCGTGCGGATAGCAGGCTTTGTACCGCCATGCAGTCATAAATGTAATAAAGATAAGTGGTTCAATAAACAGGGACCACGCGGCAACGCTAACCCAGCAGCAGCAGACGTGATGGAACAGGAGCAGGCGCAGGAGGAGAAGGCCACGCTTTGTGAGACACAACAACCCAGGCCTTGCATGAGGGCAAGAAGCGTGCGGATAGCATGCTTTGTACCGCCATGCAGTCATAAATGTAATAAAGATAAGTGGTTCAATAAACAGGGACCACGCGGCAACGCTAACCCAGCAGCAGCAGACGTGATGGAACAGGAGCAGGCGCAGGAGGAGAAGGCCACGCTTTGTGAGACACAACAACCCAGGCCTTGCATGTGGACAAAAAGCGTGCGGATATAGCAGCAATGCTTTTTGCCGCCATGCAGTCATAAATGTAATACAGATGAGAGGTTCAATAAACAGGGCCCGGAAACGCAACACCATCCCAGATGTTCATTGGTCATGTTACTTGGTTGGGGTCCTGGAGTGTTGCGTAGTCATTTCCAATCCAGGATTGATTCATTTTAATTTGAGTCAGACGGTCTGCATTTTCTGTAGAGAGGCGGATACGCCGATCTGTGACGATGCCTCCGGCAGCACTGAAACAGCGTTCCGACATAACGCTGGCTGCCGGGCAAGCCAGCACCTCTATTGCGTACATTGCCAGTTCGTGCCAGGTGTCTAGCTTCGATACCCAATAGTTGAAGGGTGCAGATGGATGGTTCGACACAGCTACGCCATCTGACATGTAGTCCTTGACCATCTTCTCCAGGCGATCGGTGTTGGAGGTGGATCTGCACGCTTGCTGTTCAGTGGGCTGCGGCTGCATGGGTGTCAGAAAATTTTCCCACTCCAAGGACACTGCCGATACCATTCCCTTTTGGGTACTAGCTGCGGCTTGCATTGTTTGCTGCCCTCCTGGTCGTCCTGGGTTTGCGGAAGTCAGTCTGTCTGCGTACAACTGGCTAGAGGAGGGGGAGGATGTCAATCTCCTCTCTAAAGTCTCCACAAGGGCCTGCTGGTATTCTTCCATTTTGACCTGTCTGACTCTTTCTTCAAGCAGTTTTGGAACATTGTGTTTGTACCGTGGATCCAGAAGGGTATAAACCCAGTAATTGGTGTTGTCCAGAATGCGCACAATGCGTGGGTCACGTTCAATGCAGTCTAGCATGAATTGAGCCATGTGTGCCAGAGTCCTACCAGAATCCTCATCATCCTCTTGTGAGCGTTGTGATAGTTGTTGTGATGCATCATAGTCGTCACCTTCCTCCTGGTCTGCTTCTGCTGACCATTCGCGTTGAATTGTGGAAGTCCAACGTGCACCGCTCTGGCCCTCGTCAGTGGTGGCATGAAATTCCTGCTCCAACTCCAGCTGTTCCTCCTCCTCTTCTTCGTCATAGCTGCTGGGGCCAGCGTTCCCTGAGGCGGATGGCCTGATGTTGGTACCATCACGCTGATCGTTTTCTCCTTCAGATTCCCCCAGTTGCATCATGACAGCTGTTTCCTTGATTTTTAACATCGACCTCTTCAGTAAACACAGCAGTGGTATGGTAATGCTGACTGAAGAGTTGTCACTGCTCACAAGCAACGTGGATTGCTCAAAATTTTGGAGGACTTGGCAGAGGTCCAACATGTTGGCCCAATCGGATCCACAGAAGCTTGGCAGCTGGCCGGATGCGCCTCGGTACTGCGCCGTCATGTACTGGACCACTGCACTCTTCTGCTCGCAAAAGCGGGCTAGCATGTGCAGCGTAGAATTCCAGCGCGTAGGGACATCACACAGCAAGCGATGGTGGGGGAGATTGAAGCGCTCCTGCATCTTGGCGAGTGCCCCCGAAGCAGTACTGGAATTTCTACAATGTTTGGACACTCGACGCACCTTCAACAGCAGATCGGGCACGCCTGGGTATGTCCTCAGGAACCGCTGAACTACTAGGTTCATCACGTGCGCCAGGCAAGGGATGTGTGTCAGCTTAGCCAACCTTAAAGCGCGAATGAGATTACTCCCATTATCACACACAACCATGCCCGGTTTCAGGTCCAGCGGTGCCAGCCACAAATCCGTCTGTTCCTTTATTCCCCTCCAAATTTCCTCCCCTGTGTGCTGCTTATCCCCAAGGCAGATTAGCTTCAGCAACGCTTGCTGACGCATGCCAACAGCTGTGCTGCACTGCTTCCACGATCCTACTGCTGCTGGGTTAGCGTTTCCGGATGAGGTACAGCTTTGAGATGCGTTGGAGGAGAAGGAGTCAGAGAGGTAGGTGCTGCTGTTATCCAGTGGGAGGGACGGCGGTGCAGCTGTTTGTGGCGTGGGCAACACCCGTGCCGTAGCAGGTGAGGAATCGCTGCCAGGCTCCACAAGGTTCACCCAGTGCGCGGTAAGGGAGATGTATCGACCCTGGCCGAACGCACTCGTCCAGGTGTCAGTGGTGAGGTGAACCTTGCAGGCAACGGCATTCTTCAAGCTTCGGGTTATTTTGCTGACCACGTGCTCATGCAACTCAGGCACTGCAGAGCGTGCAAAGTGGTAGCGGCTGGGAACCACGTAACGTGGGATGGCCACTGACATCATGCCCTTGAAGCTGTTTGTCTCCACCAATCGATATGGCAGCATTTCGCAGGCCAGAAGCTTGGCTATGCTGGCTGTTACTGCCACGGCCCGGGGGTCATTTGCTGGCAATTTCCTCTTGCGCTCAAACATCTCCGACACAGACAACTGAACCGTAGCGCTGCACACGGAAGGGCTGTTGGTTGTTGTGTTTGATGAACACTGGGAGACCTCAAGAGCACTACTCCGGAAAGTGACAGTGTCAGCGTCGTCTGATGTTTGTGAATGTTGTGAACCACGCAATGGCTGGGCTACTGCTGCTGCTGAGGCGGGTCTGGTGGTGAGTCTGGTGAACCCAAGGGAGGCAGTGTTGTTTCTGGTACCCTGTCCTGACGCGTTTGCCCAAAGAGTGGGATGTTTGGATAGCATGTGACGGCTCATGCTGGTGGTGGAGAGGTTGTTAATATTTTTCCCCCTGCTCAGGCGGGTCTTGCACACCTTGCAAATCGCCATGGTAACATCCTCAGTGCAGTCTTCAAAGAAAGCCCAGACTTTGGAGCACCTGCCTCCTTGCTGGCGATTTCTGTTTGCTCCTCTTTTGCCTCTCACTTGAACTTCCACGCTTGTGGTGCCTGAAATTGCGCGCCGCCTACCTTGTGGCACAAGGCGAACTCGTGCAGCAGTGTGTTCTTCAACAGACTCATCTGTGCTGCTGCTACGACGGCGATGTTCTCGTTCACAAACAAAATCTGGGTCTCTGTCCACATTGTCCATACCCTCCTCTTCCATCTCCTCAAACTCGTCATATGTCATTGTGGGCCACCGCCGTGGAGTAGAGCTCCCCACAACAACCTCTGCGCAGCACACTCCAACGTCGTCTTCCAGATCTTGTCGGCCGACCTCCTGCAATTGCAACCCCTCCTGCCCAAATTGCTCTGGGATTTGGGTTTCCGAGTCCTCTTCGGACTCGCCTTGTATTTCAGTGCGCGGTGCATTTCCCACAGTTAACGGTTGTGAATCCAGGCACAACATTTCTGGCTGTTCCTCCATTGACCTTTGAAAGGTGGAAGTTTGTTGGGCTGGGAATAGCTCCTGCGAATACCCCATTGTGTCCTGAGGTAATTCATCGGACTGGTTATCTGGCAGTTGTGTGCGTGGTGTCGCTGCCGGTTGCGTCAGCTTTGTGCCCACTGGCTCCTTGTAACTGGCTGAGGACTCGGACCTCGTGCGTGATGTGCTGGTGCTGCTTAACCCACTGCTGGACGCTTGAGAGGTCATCCAAGTAATTATCTGGTCCTGTTCTTTTGGATTTGTGAGGGTTGTTGTCCTGGACAACATGGGCGGTATTGAGTGGGTTTTCTTGGGTGCTCCCCTGTGGCCTGTACGTGAACCGTCAGGGGAAACACCTCTTCCCTTGCCCCTCCCTCTTTCACCGGATTTCTTCCTCATTTCACTTATCCTTACAGTACACGCTGACTGGCAGCAGTACAGTGGCAGTACAGAAATGCTATACAGTACCACTATTCCCAGCAGCGACACAGAGCACAATGCTATACAGTGACGGGTGAGCGGTGTACCACTATTCCCAGCAGCGACACAGAGCACAATGCTATACAGTGACGGGTGAGCGGTGTACCACTATTCCCAGCAGCGACACAGAGCACAATGCTATACAGTGACGGGTGAGCGGTGTACCACTATTCCCAGCAGCGACACAGAGCACAATGCTATACAGTGGCGAACGAGCGGTGTACCACTATTCCCAGCAGACACAGAACAGTACACAGAATGCTATATAGTGTGGCTGAACGAGCGGTGTACCACTATTCCCAGCAGACACAGAACAGTACACAGAATGCTATATAGTGTGGCTGAACGAGCGGTGTACTACTGTTCCCAGCAGACACAGAACAGTACACAGAATGCTATATAGTGTGGCTGAACGAGCGGTGTACTACTGTTCCCAGCAGACACAGAACAGTACACAGAATGCTATATAGTGTGGCTGAACGAGCGGTGTACTACTGTTCCCAGCAGACACAGAACAGTACACAGAATGCTATATAGTGTGGCTGAACGAGCGGTGTACCACTGTTCCCAGGAGACACAGAACAGTACACAGAATGCTATATAGTGTGGCTGAACGAGCGGTGTACCACTATTCCCAGCAGACACAGAACAGTACACAGAATGCTATATAGTGTGGCTGAACGAGCGGTGTACTACTGTTCCCAGCAGACACAGAACAGTACACAGAATGCTATATAGTGTGGCTGAACGAGCGGTGTACCACTATTCCCAGCAGACACAGAACAGTACACAGAATGCTATATAGTGTGGCTGAACGAGCGGTGTACTACTGTTCCCAGCAGACACAGAACAGTACACAGAATGCTATATAGTGTGGCTGAACGAGCGGTGTACTACTGTTCCCAGCAGACACAGAACAGTACACAGAATGCTATATAGTGTGGCTGAACGAGCGGTGTACTACTGTTCCCAGCAGACACAGAACAGTACACAGAATGCTATATAGTGTGGCTGAACGAGCGGTGTACTACTGTTCCCAGCAGACACAGAACAGTACACAGAATGCTATATAGTGTGGCTGAACGAGCGGTGTACTACTGTTCCCAGCAGACACAGAACAGTACACAGAATGCTATATAGTGTGGCTGAACGAGTGGTGTACCACTATTCCCAGCAGACACAGAACAGTACACAGAATGCTATATAGTGTGGCTGAACGAGCGGTGTACTACTGTTCCCAGCAGACACAGAACAGTACACAGAATGCTATATAGTGTGGCTGAACGAGCGGTGTACTACTGTTCCCAGCAGACACAGAACAGTACACAGAATGCTATATAGTGTGGCTGAACGAGCGGTGTACTACTGTTCCCAGCAGACACAGAACAGTACACAGAATGCTATATAGTGTGGCTGAACGAGCGGTGTACTACTGTTCCCAGCAGACACAGAACAGTACACAGAATGCTATATAGTGTGGCTGAACGAGCGGTGTACCACTGTTCCCAGCAGACACAGAACAGTACACAGAATGCTATATAGTGTGGCTGAACGAGCGGTGTACTACTGTTCCCAGCAGACACAGAACAGTACACAGAATGCTATATAGTGTGGCTGAACGAGCGGTGTACTACTGTTCCCAGCAGACACAGAACAGTACACAGAATGCTATATAGTGTGGCTGAACGAGCGGTGTACTACTGTTCCCAGCAGACACAGAACAGTACACAGAATGCTATATAGTGTGGCTGAACGAGCGGTGTACCACTGTTCCCAGCAGACACAGAACAGTACACAGAATGCTATATAGTGTGGCTGAACGAGCGGTGTACTACTGTTCCCAGCAGTGACACACAATGACTGGGGGGGACCCTGGCTAGCGTGGCTGGAGCGCGAACTACCCTGCCTGCCTACCCAAAGCTAAACCCACAGACAAATGGCGGAGATATGACGTGGTTCGGGTATTTATTTACCCGAACCACGTGACAGTTCGGCCAATCAGAGCGCGTTCGGGTCCGAACCACGTGACCCGTTCGGCCAATCACAGCGCTAGCCGAACGTTCGGGGAACGTTCGGCCATGCGCTCTTAGTTCGGCCATATGGCCGAACGGTTTGGCCGAGCACCGTCAGGTGTTCGGCCGAACTCGAACATCACCCGAACAGGGTGATGTTCTGCAGAACCCGAACAGTGGCGAACACTGTTCGCCCAACACTACCTGCAGCCACAAAACCTTGTGGGGGGGGGGGGGCGGGGTGGGTTGGGGGGTAGGGGAGCACCGAAGGGGAGGGGGCATAGAGAGAGTTCAAGAGGTTGACGGCCAAAGGGAAAAAGGTGTTTCTATGCCTTGAGGTCCTGGTGGAGATGTCCCGAAACCTCCTGCCTGATGGTAGCCGACTGATGAAGCAGTGTCCTGGGTGTGAGGGGTTGTTGGCATTGCTGGAGCGCAGTCTGTAATTGTAGAGGAGGTTAAATGGGGGGGATGGGTTCCCCAATAATACTCTCTGCTGATTTGATTACCCTCTGTAGTTTGTGTCTGTCTCTGAGGGAGGATCCAGCGTACCAGACCAGGATGGAAGAACAAAGGACTAATTAAACAGGGGCAGAGTAGAAGCTTGTCAGAAGCTCCAGGGCCATACCAACCTTCTTCAGCTGGTGACGGTAGAATAGTCTCCTCTGAGCTTTCCTCTGAGTAGAGGCAGTGTTGGCCGTCCAGCTCAGGTCGTTGGAGATGGTTGTGGCTCTACTCATTGTCTTCTGGGTCCATGATTTATGCTCCCCTGTGAAACATGTCGCAATAAAGTTTTAAACACAGCCTTTGCATATCATTGCGGTTAACAGTGCCTTGCTTTACCAGCTGCTCTTATTTCCTACTACACTCACAGCCAGGAGTTCAGGTTCATACTGGCCGAGCACAGAAAAACATTTACACACCTACTGCAGTGTGTTCCAAATAACACCGCGGATCACCATACAATACCGCCAGGATACCTGTGCAAGCCAGGTCCCTGTCCATCTTATGCGTGACAACTGGCAAACCTACATAGGTTTCTCCAGCCTCGACATCCATGTTAGACCTTTCCTAGAGATTTCACCTAATAGTATCACAGTGTGCACTTTTTCTCCATATCCAGCACTGTACTATACAGGTAGCAGCACCTGTGATACAAAGAGACTCACAGATCGCTCTCTGATTCTCAACTCTACTACCAGAACCCACAGATCTACATTCTTTGTATTAAGGCAGACTGCATTCAGACAGAGTTGCTGCATTTTGCACGAAATAAACATACCTACAGTATGATTGCTCACAAAAAGATTTCTGTATCAAAATCATAGCATAGGTTGGTTTGAAGCAAGTAATTCTACATTTGCTAAACATCTTTACAACACATGGACTGAAGCAATGGCAACTTGATTTTCGTGTCTGCCTTGACAATTTACCACCTGCAAAGCAAAGCATAAGGATAAAAAAGACAGCAGACAGCTCAGAACTCCTACGATTCTATTTGTTCTTATAGTTTGCATTGCCAAAATAATGTTTAACAGTATCAAGCAAATACTTGCCTGTTATAGGCAGTGTTAGTTTAGGAGGATGGGTACCTGAATGAAGAAGCCTTTCTCAGTGTATTATACTACCCTGTGGTTAGCTGTATTCACCCTGCAGATAGTTTGCCACTATGAGAAGACAAACAAGAAATAAAAAAAATATCCAAAATAAACTAACAAGGACATCCACAATTGCTGTCTTTGTTTTCTCCCCTGAGGCCCCTTTCAGGCTGTGGCATTGTGGTAAGCTATTTTACGGCAAGATGCCTCTAAGTCATTGAAAGTCTATGGAGACTTGCACGCTTACATGCTGCGCTGGAAGTAGTTAATTTGCTGCATAGCCGCTGTAAAGTCATCCGTGCATCACCACATGATCCGTGCGAACCGCATGGATTATGCAATAATGCAAGTCTGTGGCGACACAGTAAGTGGGAACGATGGAGCACAAAGCAGCGTGCATGGGCAGACTGATGTACTTTCTGTCCAGCGGGGAGTATGCCACTGAACGGGGGGGGGCGGGGACCCTGTCGCCGCACTCTGCCACAGGGTCATATGAGTACGGTACGGATTCATGCAATATGCTGATTCTGTGGCAGGAAGTGTGCACAAGTGTAAAAGGGCCCTTATAGTTTTTACTGCAATTCGTAAACTAGAAAAAGTACTTTTCTATAATTGTGTATCTAATTTTGAATTTGTCTTTTCCATGTTAACTGTAATTTCCTCATCCTCTTATGTATACAGTGGTGTCTTTAAATCGCAATGATATGATAGTACAAGATGTATGTATATGTTTAGAGTACTGACTGCAGATAGCGTTGTAGAAGCCACAAGGCTGCTATTGCGAACTATCCAATTTCAACTCAGAGAATCTTGTTGCAGTTTATCCAGGTGTGAGCGACTACCAATTTTACTGGTACCAGAAGGTAAGTATTCTAGTTTAGGGGGTTGTCTTAGATAGTTTGGACTAATGTGAGAGTGGGTTGTTGGTGTTGTAACCCTTGGTGTGTGTGTCTGCACACACACCAAGGGTTACAGTGTGAACTAAGATTAGGGTTAAGTTGTTACATGTTCTCCGAACTGAGCGCTGAAACAACCTGCTTCGCAACATTCAGGTAGCTTATAGTGTTTAAAATCTGCTAAGTTAGTGCTAAGAGGCCTAAAATATGTCAAGAAAATGTCCTTCACACAATTACACGACAACCACCAGCCTGACACAAGAAGGGATGGATCCACTCTATCATGTTGTTTACACCAAATTATGACCCTATCATCTGAATCTTGGAGCTGAAATTGAGACTCATTAGACCACGGACCATTTTTCCCATATTTTATTGTCCAACTTTGCTTAGTCTGTGCAAACTGTATCCAAATTTTCTTGTTGTCCTAACAAGAGAAGGTGGCACACAATATGGTCTTCTTCTGCCACTGTAGCCCATCTGCTGCTTAGTTCGAGGTTCAATGCATTTCAGAGATGGTATTCTGAATGTTATTTTGAATGCTTGGTTGTACTCATTCCTATCTGATCTCTAACATTAACAAGGCATTTTCATCCACACGACTGCCGCTTGCTGGATACATTATCTTTTTTGTACCATTCCATATAAACCCTAGAGATGGTTGTGCATGAAAATCCCAGTAGACCAACAGTTTATGAAATACCTACAGGTAGTTGCTTTACATAGGCATGTAGGGTGATGTGGCATAATGATGTCATGGCATCACCATACATTATTGATGGGTGTTGTTATAGGTAAGATGTCCTACCTTTTATGGATGCAGTATGGGGGGGAGGGTGCATTGGGTGGTGCCTAGTGATTTTTTTTTCAAAGAGTGGAATATTTATTGAAAATTAATAAGGACAGAAATGAAGGACATATTGAATAAAGTAACCCCTAGTTATTTCAGCTCTTGCAATCAATCATTGGAGACCATTTATCTTTGCTTTTAAAATGATTTGAAAGGTTGGAGAGACACAGACGACGAAAAAGGTGCTCTGTATCACAAAATAATAATCAGTGTAGAAAGCACAAGCATAGGAATAGCATAGCAAGTCTTTCCAGACAGCCTCTAGACCTCACTGCTTGTCATTCGTGATGTAATGCCTTGGTTACCAGCCTCCGAACGCTAATATTAGAGACAGTTCTAAGAAAAAAGAAAACAGATGCTTAATTTCCATTGAAGTGCACCAAATAACAAGAGCATGGAAAATAATTCACATTTTTTTCATGCTACTGATTTCACTAGATGTAAGATAAAACATGCGGAGATTTCTCCATCATCTACGCTTTTTCAAACAAGAGATGCATATTGTTTATTCTTGTCAATTTAGAGTATAAGGGCCATTATGTTGAATAACGGGCAACTCACAGTTGGATGTCTGAGGCTGTTTATCTGCAGCTTGATTGTATATATACACCCAGAACTTACTGTATCTGCCATGGAAACTGAAACAGAAGTTATACATGTTCTTTTTTTTTTTCTTCGAGTAGTTTGGTAACAAGAAAAAAACTAGGTATAATTAATGGGTATGAAAATGCCACTGTAAGTGTGACAGTATGTTACAAAGCCTACAGTGTGTAAATATAGAGACTGGGAACTAAAAACTGACTTGCAGCTCAAACTCAGATTCCTAGATAATCCACTGCTATTAATCATTAACATTAGTAAATTCTCCAGAGGAATACACAGATAATTTACTCCAGAGAGAGAGAAAGCAGGAGGTTCTCTTCCCAACAGAGGCTTGGGTAACAACAAGAGAGGAAGCGAGGAGACATTTCCCCAGTCCTATACACAGCAATATAGTACTTGAAAGTGTCAAGAATAGGACTGCCCAGACAAGGCAAGCTAGCCTTATTTTATAGGCTATCCCCAAAAGCAGGGTTCTATGGTTTTCCATTGCCAGTTAAAAAGAAATATAGCAGAGCTCACCCCTTGTAGTGGGACAGAATGGATCAGTAGTCAACAAAACCAGCTAAACCAGAAGATCATGGACAGCCAAGTCTTGATAGGAAGATGATCATCATCAGCCAATATGGTTAGCCAAGTATCAATATCAAGAGGATCATCATCAGCCAGTGGTCATAAGCCAGAGGATCATCATCAACCTAACCAGGGTCAGGAGACAGAGGGACACCATTAGCCAAGCCATGGTGAGGAGACAGAGGGACACCATTAGCCAAGCCAAGGTGAGGAGACAGAGGGACACCATTAGTCAAGCCATGGTGAGGAAACAGAGGGACACCATTAGCCAAGCCATGGTGAGGAGACAGAGGGACACCATTAGCCAAGCCAAGGTTAGGAGACAGAGGGACACCATTAGTCAAGCCATGGTGAGGAGACAGAGTGACACCATTAGCCAAGCCATGGTGAGGAGACAGACGGACATCATTAGCCAAGGTGAGAAGACAGAGGGACACCATTAGTCAAGCCAAGGTGAGGAGACAGGGGGACAACATTAGCCAAGCCAAGGTCAGGAGCTAGAGGGACGCCATTAACCAAGTCAGGGACCAGTTGGAAAAGGATATATTACTATACAAAAACACTGGTGTAGCACTGTGCTACAGCATGTTTACAGCAATTTTATAAAGACACTAAAAATTATTACGCTTAGTAAATCACGTTTCATCTAAAACATTCATACCTAACCCCAGCTTTTCAGCCATTTCTTTTATAGGATCCTTATTTGGCCATACCAACAAATGTTACGTGTAACGGGAATGCAGTAAAAGTTGTTAAATATA
Organism: Hyperolius riggenbachi; assembly: GCF_040937935.1. Lineage (NCBI taxonomy): Eukaryota > Metazoa > Chordata > Amphibia > Anura > Hyperoliidae > Hyperolius > Hyperolius riggenbachi. The sequence goes on along the minus strand of NC_090655.1, from coordinate 127,297,633 downwards.
TTAAACACATGAATTACACTATATTGTATTTAAAGGCAGCTAGAAGATGCTTATAATTAAATAATGCATTCCTGGTTACAAATTTGGATGTGAAGCCAAGAATCTTATGGGAGTGACTCATTCAGAGGGGCAGCTGTTGGTCTTGTAGCATTTCAGTATGCATTATGTCATAAGAAGGCACCTGTCTATCTGACCTCATATGAATTGTAACCTTCATCCTGTAAATTAGCCCCATTATCTTATTAATTGAAACACAGAACAGCAAGTCAATTTGAAGTCTTATACATGATGGGACACTGAGTTCCTGGCCATTGTCCTTTTACAAGCCCCTCATTCTCTCAAAGAGTACAGCTGCTTCTCTGTCCAAGAGCAACATAAAAGCAATATGACTCTTTGTGCTCAGATGAGAAAGTGAGGTGGCCAATCTAGTTTTCTTTTAACAAGAATTCTTCACACTATTAGATAAGCCAGGAATTCATAATGAAATCTAGTAGGCGAACTTGTCTTGGAAGTCATCAGTCTAAAATGGTAAGCTCTGGTAATCTGTCAGGTCATTTTCTAAGCAGGGATACATACTTCATTTATTTTGCAATGTTTTATTAGTTACGTGGCTTTAAGCTTTAGTGCAAAGTAGATATTTATTAGAAACACTTTTAATACCTGGTATTATAGATGGTTTGGTACTTGGCAGTGGCGTAGCTAAGGAGCTGTGGGCCCCAATGCAAGTTTTACATTGGGGCCCGCCAAACACTCTATACATAACAATTGATACGGTGCACCAAAACCTGCAAGTGGTAACTACAGTGTCAGAGGTGCAAAAAGGGGATGGGGAGCAGTTTATTAATGATTACCACTATTCAAAGTATCTATAGAAGTCATTATTATGAGCACAGGACCAATAGAGAGCTAATACTGCAGTTGAGGGAGGGTCCTTAGGGGCCCCTCAGGCCCAAGGGCCCGGATGTGGTCGCAACCTCTGCAACCCCTATTTCTACGCCCCTGGTACTTGGTTAAGAAGGAGAGCTGGAAATGGCATTCATGGACTAGAGAGAATGAAGAGAAATAGGTATACTTATATTTATAGTGCGATCCTGTTTGGGACTAGCCAAATTCAAGCTAATGTCTATGATTTTCACACTTAGAGCAAAGTGTATTATAAATATGACATTTATTATTGTTATCATCATCATTATTAAAGGGAACATGAGGAGAGAGGGTTATGGAGGCTGCCATATTTATATACTTTTAAACAATACCAGTAGCTTGGCAGCCCTGCTGATCCTGTGTCTCTAATACTTTAAGCCATAGCCCCCGAACCAGCATGCAGCAGATCAGGTACTCTGACTTTTACTGAATTAGCCATATGCTTGTTCCAGGATTTTGACTCAAACACTACTTATGCCAGAAGATCAGCAGGGCTGCCAGGCAACTGGCATTGTTTACAAGAAAATAAATATGGCAGTCTTTATATTCCTCTCACCTTGGGTTCCCTTTAAAGGGATACTGTAGGGGGGTCGGGGGAAAATGAGCTGACCTTACCCGGGGCTTCTAATGGTCCCCCGCAGACATCCTGTGTTGGCGCAGCCACTCACCGATGCTCCGGCCCCGCCTCCAGTTCACTTCTGGAATTTCTGACTTAAGTCAGAAAACCACTGCGCCTGCACGCCCGTGTCCTCGCTCCCGCTGATGTCACCAGGAGTGTACTGCGCAGACACAGACCATACTGGGCCTGCGCTGTGCGCTCTTGATGACATCAGCGGGATCGAGGACACGGCAACGCAGGCGCAGTGGTTTTCAGACTTTAAAGTCTGAAATTCCAGAAGTGAACCGGAGGCGGGGCCGGAGCATCGGTGAGTGGCTGCGCCAACACAGTATGTCTGCGGGGGACCGTTAGAAGCCCCGGGTAAGTTCAACTTATTTTCACCTGACCCCCCTACAGTATCCCTTTAATCATGATTTAAAGGGAATGTCCAAGCAAAATAAAAAAATGAGTTTCACTTACCTGGGGCTTCTACCATCCCCATGCAGCCATCCTGTGCCCTCGTAGTCACTCACTGCTGCTCCAGTCCCCCGCTGGCAGCTTGTCGACCTCGGAGGTTGGGGGCCGCATTGCGTACGTTTTTACGCATTCCCGCTAGTGCAGGAACATTAACCACTTGAGGACCTAGGGCTTTCTACCCCTTAAGGACCGGCCACTTTTTTTCCATTCAGACCACTGCAGCTTTCACGGTTTATTGCTCGCTCATACAACCTACCACCTAAATGAATTTTGGCTCCTTTTCTTGTCACTAATAAAGCTTTCTTTTGGTGCTATTTAATTGCTCCTGCGATTTTTACTTTTTATTATATTCAGCAAAAAAGACATGAATTTTGGCAAAAAAATGATTTTTTTAACTTTCTGTGCTGACAGTTTTCAAATAAAGTAAAATTTCTGTATACATGCAGCGCGAAAAATGTGGACAAACATGTTTTTGATAAAAAAAAAAACATTCAGCGTATATTTATTGGTTTGGGTAAAAGTTATAGCGTTTACAAACTATGGTGCAAAAAGTGAATTTTCCCATTTTCAAGCATCTATGACTTTTCTGACCCCCTGATCAAGGATAGTATAAATACCCCCCAAATGACGCCATTTTGGAAAGAAGACATCCCAAAGTATTCACTGAGAGGCATAGTGAGTTCATAGAAAATATTATTTTTTGTCACAAGTAAGCGGAAAATGACACTTTGTGAGAAAAAAAAAAAAAAAAAAAAGTTTCCATTTCTTCTAACTTGCACCAAAAAAAAATGAAATCTGCCACAGACTCACCATACCCCTCTCTGAATACCTTGAAGGGTCTACTTTCCAAAATGGGGTCATTTGTGGGGTGTGTTTACTGTCCTGACATTTTGGGGGGTGCTAAATTGTAAGCACCTCTGTAAAGCCTAAAGGTGCTCATTGGACTTTGGACCCCTTAGCGCAGTTAGGCTGCAAAAAAGTGCCACACATGTGGTATTGCCGTACTCAGGAGAAGTAGTATAATGTGTTTTGGGGTGTATTTTTACACATACCCATGCTGGGTGGGAGAAATATCTCTGTAAATGACAATTTGTTAATTTTTTTTACACACAATTGTCCATTTACAGAGATATTTCTCCCACTCAGCATGGGTATGTGTAAAAATACACCACAAAACACATTATACTACTTCTCCTGAGTACGGCGATACCACATGTGTGGCACTTTTTTGCACCCTAACTGCGCTAAAGGGCCCAAAGTCCAATGAGTACCTTTAGGATTTCACAGGTCATTTTGAGAAATTTCGTTTCAAGACTACTCCTCACGGTTTAGGGCCCCTAAAATGCCAGGGCAGTATAGGAACCCCACAAATGACCCCATTTTAGAAAGAAGACACCCCAAGGTATTTCGTTAGGAGTATGGTGAGTTCATAGAAGATTTTTTTTTTTGTCAAAAGTTAGCGGAAAATTGATTTTTATTGTTTTTTTTCACAAAGTGTCATTTTCCACTAACTTGTGACAAAAAATAAAATCTTCTATGAACTCACCATACTCCTAACTGAATACCTTGGGGTGTCTTCTTTCTAAAATGGGGTCATTTGTGGGGTTCCTATACTGTCCTGGCATTTTAGGGGCCCTAAACCGTGAGGAGTAGTCTGGAAACGAAATTCCGCAAAATGACCTGTGAAATCCTAAAGGTGCTCATTGGACTTTGGGCCCTTTAGCGCAGTTAGGGTGCAAAAAAGTGCCACACATGTGGTATCGCCGTACTCGGGAGAAGTAGTACAATGTGTTTTGGGGTGTATTTTTACACATACCCATGCTGGGTGGGAGAAATAACTCTGTAAATATACAATTGTGTGTAAAAAAATCAAAAGATTGTCATTTACAGAAGTATTTCTCCCACCCAGCATGGGTATGTGTAAAAAATACACCCCAAAACACATTGTACTACTTCTCCCGAGTACGGCGATACCACATGTGTGGCACTTTTTTGCACCCTAACTGCGCTAAAGGGCCCAAAGTCCAATGAGTACCTTTAGGATTTCACAGGTCATTTTGCGGAATTTGATTTCCAGACTACTCCTCACGGTTTAGGGCCCCTAAAATGCCAGGGCAGTATAGGAACCCCACAAATGACCCCATTTTAGAAAGAAGACACCCCAAGGTATTCCGTTAGGAGTATGGTGAGTTCATAGAAGATTTTTTTTTTTTGTCAAAAGTTAGCGGAAAATTGATTTTTATTGTTTTTTCACAAAGTGTCATTTTCCACTAACTTGTGACAAAAAATAAAATCTTCTATGAACTCACCATACTCCTAACTGAATACCTTGGGGTGTCTTCTTTCTAAAATGGGGTCATTTGTGGGGTTCCTATACTGTCCTGGCATTTTAGGGGCCCTAAACCATGAGGAGTAGTCTGGAAACGAAATTCCGCAAAGTGACCTGTGAAATCCTAAAGGTACTCATTGGACTTTGGGCCCTTTAGCGCAGTTAGGGTTCAAAAAAGTGCCACACATGTGGTATCGCCGTACTCGGGAGAAGTAGTACAATGTGTTTTGGGGTGTATTTTTACACATACCCATGCTGGGTGGGAGAAATAACTCTGTAAATATACAATTGTGTGTAAAAAAATCAAAAGATTGTCATTTACAGAGGTATTTCTCCCACCCAGCATGGGTATGTGTAAAAATACACCCCAAAACACATTGTACTACTTCTCCCGAGTACGGCAATACCACATGTGTGGCACTTTTTTGCATCCTAACTGCGCTAAAGGGCCCAAAGTCCAATGAGTACCTTTAGGATTTCACAGGTCATTTTGCGGAATTTGATTTCCAGACTACTCCTCACGGTTTAGGGCCCCTAAAATGCCAGGGCAGTATAGGAACCCCACAAATGACCCCATTTTAGAAAGAAGACACCCCAAGGTATTCCGTTAGGAGTATGGTGAGTTCATAGATGATTTTTTTTTTTGTCAAAAGTTAGCGGAAAATTGATTTTTATTGTTTTTTCACAAAGTGTCATTTTCCACTAACTTGTGGCAAAAAATAAAATCTTCTATGAACTCACCATACTCCTAACGGAATACCTTGGGGTGTCTTCTTTCTAAAATGGGGTCACTTGTGGGGTTCCTATACTGCCCTGGCACTTTAGGGGCCCTAAACCGTGAGGAGTAGTTTGGAAATCAAATTCCGCAAAATGACCTGTGAAAACCTAAAGGTACTTATTGGACTTTGGGCCCTTTAGCGCAGTTAGGGTGCAAAAAAGTGCCACACATGTGGTATCGCCATACTCGGGAGAAGTAGTACAATGTGTTTTGGGGTGTATTTTTACACATACCCATGCTGGGTGGGAGAAATAACTCTGTAAATGGACAATTGTGTGTAAAAAAATCAAAAGATTGTCATTTACAGAGGTATTTCTCCCACCCAGCATGGGTATGTGTAAGAATACACCCCGAAACACATTATACTACTCCTCCCGAGTACGGCGGTACCACATGTGTGGCACTTTTTTGCACCCTAACTGCGCTAAGGGGCCCAGAGTCCAATGAGTACCTTTAGGCTTTACAGGGGTGCTCACAATTTAGCACCCTGCCCACTTGCCAGGACAGTTAACAAACCCCACAAATGACCCCATTTTGGAAAGAATACACAACAAGGTATTCCATGAGGGTAATGGTAAGGTCATTGAAAATTTTATTTTTTGTCACAAGTAAACGGAAAATGACACTTTGTTAAAAAATAAAATAAAAAAAAAATTCTGCTAACTTGTGACAAAAACTAAAATCTTTTATGAACCCACCGTGCACCTCACATAATACTTTAGGGTGTCCTCTTTCCAAAATGGGGTCATTTGTGGAGTCTGTCCTGGCATTTTAGGGTCTCTGCAATCATTACATGTATGGCCAGTATTAGGAGTTTCTGCTATCCTCCTTATATTGGGTATACAAGTAATGCACTCTGGGCTGAAAGGAAAAATGAACGGCAAACATACCTTGCTCCACATCAATGGCAGATCTTCCTCCACATCAATGGCAGTGATAACCTCAGGAGAGAGACACCCCATGCCACCCTGCACTCAGGGTGAGCCACCAACTTATGTGACTGGGCCTCAGAACTTTAGTATACAGCATTATGCCTGTAGGATACAGCAATATGCCTGCCAATAGAGATGACTCTTTGTGGCATTAAAGCATCATCATAGGCCCAAATCACATATAAACCGGGGGTGTCCACACTCAAGGGAAATTCAAACATGCCGTCTTATATCGCCAACCCAGGACAGATCAGCAATATCAAGCATGGAAACCGATCCTTCTTGCCACTTTTATGCTTACCCGTTTGGTTTTCAAGCTTACCTCTCCTCTCCCTGCGACAATGTGCGAAAGACCACTGAGTGTGTGCCTACTCCTGTGTCTGGAGTTCCCTAGGTTCTAATAGTGTACCTGCTCGTGGTACCTCTCAAAACACGGCCCTACGCATAGGCCAGGCTGGTCAGGACAGCGGGGACAATAAAAATTGGTGTCATTCCTTCTTCCAGTCCTGCTGCAGACACGACAACGTTTTCTTCGGATGCGTTGACCTGGGGCACACGGAATCTGATAGGCGTAATGCCTACCATGCAGTCGGCTAGTTGCATCTGGGGGGGGGGGCCTGGCACCTCCTGGATACAGGATGTCCAGAATGATCTGTTCCTGAAATTGGAGGAAAGATCCAGTTCTCCCAGCCTTACTGTAGAGAACAAAGCTGTTGTAAACTGCCAATTGAATCAGATAAAAAGACACTTTCTTATACCAGCGTCTTGTTTTCCGGGCAATTAAATAGGGCGCTAACCTCTGGTCATTGAAGTCCACCCCTCCCATGTTGACATTATATTCGTGGACGACAAGGGGCTTTACAATGACCTTAGTTGCCCGTTGAATTTGGACTGTCGTGTCTGTGTGAATGGTGGACAGAAAGTAAACGTCCCTCTTGTCCCTCCATTTCACCGCGAGCAGGTCTTCAGTACGCAAGGCGGCCCTCTGCCCCCGTTGAAGTCTGGTGGTAACGAGCCGTTGGGGGAAGCCCTGGCGACTAGGCCGCGCAGTGCCACAGCATCGGATTCCTTCTAACTTTAAGTGCTGAAAGAGGGCCACACTTGTGTAATAATTGTCCACAAAAAGATGGTACCCCTTCCGGAACAAGGGTGACACCAAGTCCCACACAACCTTTCCACTGCTCCCCAGGTAGTCAGGGCATCCGACCGGCTCCAATTTTGAGTCTTTTCCCTCATAGACCCTAAAACGACATGTATAGCCTGTGGCCCTTTCACAGAGCTTATACAGTTTCACCCCATACCGGGCGCGCTTGCTTGGGATGTACTGTTTGATGCCAAGGCGCCCGGTAAAGCGTAAGAGGGACTCGTCTACGCAGATGTTCTGTTCAGGGATATAAGCATCTGCAAATGTTGAGGACAGGTGGTCTATGAGGGGCCGAATTTTGTGGAGCCGGTCATAAGCAGGGTCTCCCCTTTCATGACAGGTTTCGTCGTCGTTGAAGTGCAGGAAGCGCAGGATGGACTCAAATCGTGTCCTGGACATGGCAGCAGGGTACAAGGGAACATGATGTACTGGGTTCGTAGACCAATACGCCCGCAATACATTCTGTTTCATTAGTCCCAAGTGAAGGATAAGGGCCAAAAAGATTTTAATGTCGGAAACTTGGACTGGTTTCCACCCGAAAGGCTGGGCATACATGCTCTCCGGGTGCTCGGTGATGAATTGTGTGGCTTTACGGTTGGTCTCAACCACAATTAAGTCCAAGAGAACCTGGGTGATGAACAGCTGCAAAAAGTCTAGGGCCGTTCCTAGATGAGCTGTCGCCACCTGGACTCCAGACTGGGCAGTGAAAGGGGGCACTACGGGTGCGGCGGAATCAGGGGATTGCCAATCTGGTTGTGCCAGCACCTCTGGGAGTCTATGGGTACTACGGGCCCGTCTTCTTCTTGGTGGCTGCGACGGGGGTACTACTGCACTTGCCACCGTACCAGTTTCGACTTCCATGCTGACGCTCACCACTTCGCCAGGGTCTACAGAAGTACTGGTACCAAGTCCAGGAGATGCTGCGCTGCTGGTGCCTGCCTCACCAAGAAAACTATCAACAGCGCTAGCACCACCCTGCTGCCCTTGAGGCGGATCCTGCGCCACCTGCGGTCTAACGACTTGGGGTCTGGTACGCCTGGCTCTAGCCGGGACCATAGCCTCGTCATCACTATCGGTCAGGGAACCACTGCTTTCTACAGGTTCAAATTCGGACCCGGAAGATTCGACGGATGATTCTTCCCAAAAGAACTCATCCGACTGGTCCATGTACCTGTATACCTCGTCATCGGAAAGCCCCCTTCTTGCCATTGTGGATTGCTAAATTTATGGGGTTTTCCTCCGAGACTACCCAGAAAAAAAGAGCACCTACCTAGCAAAAAGGGAGTATTTGAGAGGTATTGGGGTTAAAGGAAGTGGGGTCTCAGAGGCAATCAAACAATCACGGGACAATCAAATACAATTACAGCACAATCGACTCCAATCACAGCACAAGCAAATCTGATGCACTCGGAAGGTGGTAATTGGGTGTGGTGGGGGGGGGGGGGGGGGAGGGTAGGGTTGGTGTGGTGGGGTGGGTTGGGTGTGGTGGGGGGAGGGTTGGGTGTGGTGGGGGGGGAGGGTTGGGTGTGGTGGGGGGGAGGGACAATCGAAGCCGATCACGGGACAATCAAATACAATCGCAGCACAATCGAATACAAGCGCAGCACAATCAAATCTGATGCACTCGGAAGGTGATGGGGGGTGGTGGTGGGGTGGGGGTTGGTGGGAAGTGGGGTCTCAGAGGCAATCAAACAATCACGGGACAATCGAAGCCAATCACGGGACAATCAAACACAATCGCAGCACAATCGAATACAAGCGCAGCACAATCAAATCTGATGCACTCGGAAGGTGATGGGGGGTGGGGGTGGTGGTGGGGTGGGGGTTGGTGGGAAGTGGGGTCTCAGAGGCAATCAAACAATCACGGGACAATCGAAGCAGATCACGGGACAATCAAATACAATCGCAGCACAATCGAATACAAGCGCAGCACAATCGAATACAAGCGCAGCACAGTCAAATACAATGCACTTGGACGGTGATTAGGGGGGGGGGTCTGAGGGCGATTTGAGGGGGTGGGGGGTTGATCAGGAGCCCGCACGGGGCAGACTGAGTCCTGATCTGATGAGAGGCAGACACAGGGGGTTACTGATCGCAGATCAGTTAGTGATCGCTGGGGAGGACAGATGTAAACAAAGAGCAGGGGATGTAATCAGGAGGGGGGTATGAGGGCAATCGAGGGCCTGGGCAGGTGATCGGTTACCCCCGCGGGGCAGTTAGGGTCTGCTCTGATGGGTGGGGGTGCTGAGGGGTGATGGACAGGTGATAGACAGGTGATCAGAGGGGGATCAGAGGGCGATCAGGGGGTAAGGTAGCTGTATACAGATGTATACAGTATACAGGGGGGTAGTCTGGGATGGGGTCTGGGGGTGATCTAAAGGTAGGGGGGGGGATCAGGGGTGACTAGGAGGCAGTTAGGGACCTAAACTAAGGGGCAGCGTCGCTAGTTAGTGGCAGGTGGGGGGGGTGGGGGTTTTGCAGGGGTGCAAGGGTGCTAGGCAGGGGTCTGCTGGGGTGATCAGGGGGGGTATGAGGCCTGGGGTGGGTGATCAGGGGGCTGTAAGGCAAAAAAAGGCTGTGTGCTGGGTACTTACAAAGTGCTTCCTCCTCGCTAGTGGTCTCTGCAACAATGAGACCACGAGGCGAGGAGGAAGCACGTATAAGGCACTTTGTTTACTTAACAAAGTGCCTTATACATTCTGATTGGCTACAGTATCGGATTCCTCCGCTCGCCGGCTCTGCTAAGTGGCCGGCGAGCGGAGACAAAATGCCCAAGTAACGATCCCGGGCGGAGGATCGCGTCACTGATGACGCGATCGCTCCGCCCATGCCCCTACAAGGACCGCCGCCAATTGTCAATACGGCGGTCCTTGCGGGGTGCACTTCCCGGCCGCCAATTGTCAATACGGCGGTCGGGAAGTGGTTAACACATACATTTTTACGCATTACTGGATCAATGCGTAAAAATTTACGCATTAAACCAGTAACGCGTAAAAATGTATGTGTTAATGTTCCTGCACTAGCGGGAATGCGTAAAAACGTACGCAATGCGGCCCCCGACCTCCGAGGTCGGCATGCTGCCAGCGGGGGACTGGAGCAGCAGTGAGTGACTACGAGGGCACAGGATGGCTGCATGGGGCTGGTAGAAGCCCCAGGTAAGTGAAACTCATTTTTTTATTTTGCTTGAACCTTCCCTTTAAGTAGTGCCATCATTTTTGTTGAACTATTGAGTAATTAAAACGTACAGAAATGTGCAGGGCACAAAAGGAAAATAACCTCGCCCTTGTGAGCTTGCAATCAAAGGGAATTGGGGTGAAACAAAAGGTGTCAATACATAATGTTTTCATCTAGGGTTGTTGTGATTGTAGACTATATTCAGAAAAGACCACAGCTTGTCCAGAGGCAAAGGGTGGAATATTCCAGGTTAGATTGTATGCTTACAAAACACTATTTATCCTTGTTATAGAGAGCTATAGAGCTGTATAAAACGTAACTTTTAATAAATAATTAAAACTTCAGGTATGGGCTATGTGGTTTAATTAACATGTGAGACAAGAGGTAGAAATATGTCAGAACACCCTATTATGGTTGATATAGTCTAAGTATTAGCAGGATGTCTACCCCTATAAATCACATAAAAATGAATGCATATTCATAAACACCATCCACCTAGCCTGACATGTTTCACCCCATAACTTCTGGAGGCTTCATCAGAGTACAATCAAAGTGCAGTAGTGCGAAAACGTGCAAAACATAAAATTAAAATACATTCATGTTATCAATGTAGCATAGCCTCATGGTCATATATACTAGCCTTGTATATGTACATGACAACGTGAATGGCGTGGTGCACAATGAATTGACAGTGAGATGATGGGGTGAGTAGGGGAACAATAGGCTTGGCCAAGATGATCTGGCACTCTTGGCAAAATTCGGCCGACAACCATCTAGCATGTACAAGACTTTGCTTGTGTATGCCAAGCTCCACTGCAAGAAATGTGTAGCAACCTACATGCATAATAATGGAAAGCACGTCATCACCTGTGAATGATGACGCCATTATACACTCTGCAAACTCATCAGCTTGTGCAGATAAATCCTCATGTTTCTTTGTTGTGCAGATATTTCTGGTGATTTATGTTGTTAGGGCATCTTCAAAAAATGTTCATTAGAAGCCACCTTATGTGTTGCAATATTGTATAATGGATTTGGAAACTCCAGCAATTTGAATAGAAATGATCGTGTTTAGGACTCCATATGAATCCCTTGGGACGAGGATACAGTTGTTTCTCTATATTTATTACGCTAGTAATCAATATGGCCAGTGTGAGGGCTATTTAATTGGCTGTTTAGATCAATACAAAAAAAGAGACAGCAGATGTTCAGATACCATGGGCTAAATACCCAAATTGCAGTTATTCTGTACAGAATATTTTTGCTTTGATATACGCCAGTATCACAGTATATGTGTTGTTTGCTGCAAGATCAGTTAATGCACAGAAGGATTTAAAAAACTCTTCCTTATTCATAATCTAAATCTGAATGGGCAGCTACTCTGTGCTCAAGAAATTGGTGATTTTTACCATATATTTGCCTTTTTATCGATCAAGAATTTGTATTGGCTTTTTAAACTGAAATAGAAAAGTTTAGATTTACAGCTCACAACAATTGGCAAAAAATCCCAATGAAAGTAATTTTTATTTGCAAATAGTACATAACAGTGTTGAAGGCAAAGTACAACTATTAGATTGTAAACTGCAGAGTAGGTGTAAATGTGAGATTTAGTGATTATGTATGCAGGATCCATAATGTCTGAATGAGGAGATGCAAAGTGGAGGAGGTGGGAATGGGAAAAGAGCAAGGTGCGAGCAAGGCAGAAAAAAATAAATAAATAAAGGAAAAGCATTAAAGCATTCATTCATCATTTTCTTTTTTACCACACTTATAAAAGTGCTGTTAATGTTTTTTGTTTTTTTTAGCAAAACATGTAGTTGGACATACAGCTTTAACATATACAGTATTATAAACATATTTCCTTAGGCACATCGTCTTACTCTGCATGTCATCTACATATCATCCACCAACCAATGGTTAAACAGAATGCACTAACCAAACTCTGGAAAAATATATCCGTTGTATACCATCTTCCATTCAAGGTAACTGGATTTCCTTTTTACCGTTAGTGTCAGGTATAGCAGTATTACCTCACCAGCGGAGAGTGCTGCGGCCGCCGCTTCCGTGTCCGACATCGCCCCGGCGTCGGCCGCATCATCTCAGACATCTTGCATAGCCTCTGGCAGGACAGGTCTCGCCTCTGCACATCAGGTTAGGTAAGCACGCTCGCGGGCGCGCTGGCTGGACCTTTATAATCTGAGGAGACGGGTCAGCTCATCTTGCGGTCAGCTGACACCAGCCTGCCAATCACACGCTGACCTGGGTTCCAGCCCCCTGGGCGGGCTGGTGGAACATGCTTTCTGTTGTTAAGCATGGGGATGTCATGTCCTCGGTGTCTGCTGTTGCGAATACTTAGTGTTAGCGCTCAGACCTTAGATAGTTCCGGTGTGCTTTGATCCGGGAGGAAACCGGGGATTTCACACAAGATAGGAATTGTTTGATAGCTATAATTATAACTCGTTACTATTATTGATTTATTGTGTATGACCATCTGCTCGAAATTCTGACTCTGATTCCTGCCTCCTGATTCTGTACTTAGCTATCTGATCTGTTGCCGATTTTCTGCCTGTACTTTTGACTCTGATTTGTGCCTTCCGACTCTGTACCCTATCTGCCCGACCCATTGCCGACCCCAGCTTACCTTTTGACTACGATTAGCCTGACAATTCTGTACTGCTGCCGACCGATCCGTTACCGACTTTGCCTGTACGACCACTCTGTTAGTGATAGTCCCTACAGCCAGGGGGCTTATGACATATGAGTACTCCTGTATACTCTGCACTAAACACCTGTGATCACATTTCTTATTAAAGTACTGATTTTGTGCTAGTGAGCCTTCCGCTGATCTACTATCAGTAAGATACTGATTACTTTGGTTCAGGGATATATCTGCATTAGGTGGTGATACTGCAGATCACCACATAATCAGATACTTGTGCTCTCGCTGACACATTGTTACATAACAGCAGACCAAATGTCTATGGATCCTCTGCGTAATCAGCTCGAGGTCTTGACCGTGGCAGTTAACGCATTGACACGGTCACGGTCAATACGCAACAGACGCAAATTAGTCAGTTGTCTGAGGAGGTACGTTTTGTTACAGAACCGGACATTGCCAGATCGATCCCCTCAGGTTGTTGAGCCAAGAATGCCTCTCCCAGAGAAATTTTCAGGGCACAAATCCGATTTTAGCAACTTTAAGAATCGTTGTTTATCTTACTTTGAGATGAGGCCCATATCCTCAGGTTCAGAGAGTCAGAAGGTAACTTTCATTATACTTTGCTCTCTGTGGACTCGCAAACCTGGGCTTACAGTCTACCTGTTGGTCATGAAGCGTTATCCTCAGTGGAGGAATTTTTTAAGTCTATGGCTATAATTTATGACGACCCGGATATCGCAGTCACTGCTGAAAGGAAGCTAAAGACGCTTCAGCAGGGTCATAACTCTGTAGAAACTTACGCAGCAGAGTTTCGGAGGTTGGCAGTTTCTGCTAGATGGGGACAATTTGCACTTTTAGATTGCTTCTTGACAGGGTTATCGGACTCAGTTGCTGATGTGATGAAAAGTCATCCGGAGCCCAAAACTGTAGATGAGGCGATTTCTTTGGCAGTAAAAATTGATCGCCGCATCCGCTACCAAAAACAGAGCAGGGCCAGAGTCTATACCAGAATTGCCTCGATCCCTGTCTCCTCTACCGTCCCACAGGATGAACCAATGCAGATCGGTCATTCTAAATTGTCTGAGGTAGAGAAGGCCAGGAGAAGGAAAGAGGGTCTGTGCTTATATTGCGCAGAGAAGTGGCATCTAGCGCAAAGCTGTCCTAAGAAGGCGGTTGTAAGGATCCGCTCTGCTGGCTGCACAGGCAGCCAGCTGTTTGACCATTCCTTGTGTCTGAGAGATGCAGGTCTCTGGATAAGAGACTTGGCTTTGTCTTGCAAGTTCCAGACCTGCTCTGCTGCTGAGGGATTTGCATACATTGGTTATGTAAATCATCTAGCTGCTGGCAGTATAAAGGTTGGGATCACCTACAATCCTTTGCTGGTCATTCCTTCAGGGTTTGTTGAAACACTCCTAGAGTGTCAGCCATGCTATTTCTTGTTAAAGTTATCTTAGAGTAATTCTTGGAACTGTACTAGGCAGTTTCCTAGTGCAGTTAGATTGCCTATCTGTTTTGTCTGTCTGTTGCGATTGTCCTGTCCCAGCGGTGGTCGACAGGAAATCGTTCTGTTTGTCTGGGTGCTAACCGGGGCAGCGGTTGCTACCGGTAGCCCCTTCTGATCTGTTTTGCTTGGATCGCACTAGTCTTGTGCTAGCGCTGTGGATCCTTATGTTCTGTTTTCCTGGATCGCACTAGCCTCTAGCGGTAGTGCTGTGGATCCTTCTGATCTGTCTTGCTTGGATCGCACTAGTCTTGCGCTAGCGCTGTGGATCCTTCTGTTCTGTTTTCCTGGATTGCACTAGCCTCTAGCGGTAGTGCTGTGGATCCTTCTGATCTGTCTTGCCTGGATCGCACTAGCCTTGCGCTAGTGCTGTGGATCCTTCTGTTCTGTTTTCCTGGAGTATAGCTGGAGCAGCGGTTGCTACCAGCTATCTCATCTGCCTGTCTTGCTTGGATCGCACTAGCCCCTAGCGGTAGCGGTTGTGGATCCTTCCTAGCTTATTCCTGTTTTCCGTTTGTCTGTCTTGTCTGATACAAACGCTTGCTGTAGGCTCGGTGTGGTAACCATTAAGCAAGCGCTCGCATTCTCTGTTTCGTGTTTGTGTGTCGGTGGTTAGTTAGGCATGCTTATCTCTGTTGTGCTTAACACGCAGAGACCGCGCTCTAAACGCGTTCGCTGTTGCGAATGAGTGCGGTGTTCGCGTTTAGTTAGCGTTTGTTATTTTCGTTACTTCTCATTGTCGTTTGCTGTGCCTTTGCTCCTCTCGTGTTCTGTTCTGATCTGTCTTGTGTCACTTCTGGCGATCACCCTTCTCGCGATCGCGTTCCTACTTTTGTTTCTGCTGATGTGTGTTCACCGTCGCAGGGTCGCGACTAGATTGGTGAACACACTTTCATCCTGTACCTGTGCTCTTTCTCTTTAAGGGCTGTTCAGCCCCGCGTTGTCTTGATCTGTACAATCCCCATCTGGCATCTGTGGCCGTGCAGCGGTTGTACTCGTCTGCACTCCACAGCGCCATCTGCCGGTGGGAATTGCCCTCTACTGGTGCTTGCACCAAAGCTGGGTTTCCCCCTTCATACACTTGTGGAGGATTTCCGCCGTGTCAGCGCATGCCTTGTGCACTGATCACGGAGATATCCCGCAATCGTTACAGCATTAAACTCCTTCGCCTAGGTGTAGTTAGAGGTACTACCCTAGGCGAGTCAGTTATACCTCTATCTGATAAAAGATTATTGTTGTCATGTTCTATAACTTGGGGTCAGCAGGACTTTGCTACCCAAGCATTTATAGACTCTGGTTCAGCAGCCAATTTTATCGATTCTGATTTTGTTCAAAGAGGGGGAATTCCTATTATTCCCTTAGATAGACAGATTGTGGTCACAGCAGTGGATGATTCTCCTTTGCAGGGGAAACATCTCCTCTCGCAGACCCCTGTTCTTTCCTGCACAGTGGGGGTGTTGCACAAAGAGGAAATATAATTTTACGTCTTGAAAATGGCCACCTCTACTGTAATTCTTGGGATGCCTTGGCTACGCAAGCACTCTCCTCAGTTTGACTGGAGCTCAGGCCAATTGTTAAGCTGGTCTCCTTATTGTCATCAGCATTGTATTGAGAGAGTTGCGATCTGTGCCACCAAGATATACGTAGAGGGTGTGCCACCTCAGTTTGCAGATTTCGCTGACGTCTTCTGTCCTAAGTCTGCGGATAAACTTCCTCCACATCGGAGTTTTGATTGCCCGATTGAGCTAAGACCTAAAACTATGCCCCCCAGAGATCACCTCTATAACCTAACAGGTCCTGAAAAAATTGCCATGAAAGATTACATTAAAGAGAATCTGGCCAAAGGTTTTATCTGTCCTTCCAAGTCCCCTGCAGGGGCAGGATTCTTTTTTGTACAAAAGAAAGATGGTGGCTTGCGCCCATGTATAGATTACAGGGAATTAAACAAGATCACAATGAAAAATCATTACCCCCTTCCATTGATTGATGACCTGTTTTCACAAATCACAAATGCCAGTATTTTCTCCAAACTGGATTTACGGGGGGCATATAGCCTTGTTCACATCCGTGAATGAATGGAATGAATGGAAGGGGATGAATGGAAGACGGCCTTTAACACACCCGACGGGCATTACGAATATCTCGTGATGCCCTTCGGGTTGTGCAATGCACCTGCTGTGTTCCAGAAATTAGTTAACAAGATTTTTAGAGATGTGCAGGGTCGATTCGTTCTAGTGTATCTAGATGACATTCTCATTTATCTGAGCACCGTGATCATGTCAGGTTTGTTCTGCAGAAGCTCCGTCAGAACAGTCTTTATGCCAAACTTGAGAAATGTATTTTCGAAGTGACTGAGGTACCCTTTCTTGGATATATCATTTCTACCTCTGGTCTGATTATGTACCCAGAAAAGGTCTCTGCAGTGTTGGAGTGGCCTCAGCCTGTAGGGCTGAAGGCACTCCAGAGATTTCTTGGCTTCGTCTATTATTACAGAAAGTTCATTAAAGGTTTCTCCTCAGTGGTGTCCCCTCTCACTGATCTCACTAAAAAAGGGGCAGATCCCTGCAAATGGTCTAAGGAGGCTTTACATGCTTTTTCTTTGTTAAAAAAAACTGTTCTGTTCCGCTCCCATTTTACGTCATGTGGATGTCAGTTGTCCATTCATTGTGGAGGTGGACGCATCCAAAATAGGAGTGGGAGCAGTGTTGCCCCAACATTCAGGGTACCAAGTCCGGCTGCATCCTTGCGCTTTTTTCTCTCGCAAGTTCTCTCCGGCGGAGAAGATCTACGATATTGGGAACAGAGAGTTGTTGGCCATTAAGTTGGCTTTTGAGGAGTGGCGGCATTGGCTGGAGGGGGCTGAGCATGTCATCACTGTATATACGGATCATAAGAACCTGGAGTATATTGGACGGGGCCAAGAGGCTTAACCCTAGACAGGCCCGGTGGTCCCTATTTTTCTCCAGGTTCCGGTTTATAATAACATATAAACCAGGGAATAAAAATGTAAAGGCTGACGCCCTGTCTAGGTCATTCGAGTCTGAATCTGTCCAATCCTTTGAACCCGAGAACATCTAGCCAGAAAATATTGTACTTGCCGCCACCGAGACTCAGGGAAATGTCATGGACATTTTAGAATCTTTTTAGCAGGATTCCCCTGAGGGTAAACCTGAAGGCTCTTTGTTTGTGCTATTGCATTTGCGGCTTCAAGTGTTACAGTTGTTTCATAGCCACAAAAATGCAGGTCACCCCGGTGTGGCTAGGACACAAGAGTTGCTATCCAGATGTGTTTGGTGGCCTTCTATGGGTCAGGATTGTAAGGAGTTCGTAAGGGCATGCACTGTCTGCGCCAAAAGCAAGCCGTCACGACAGGCCCCTGCTGGAACCTTACAATCACTTCCGGTCCCTGAAGAGCCATGGACACATATCTCCATGGACTTCATTGGGGAACTACCTCGATCTGAGGGAATGACGCTCATCTGGGTTGTGACAGACCGATTTAGTAAAATGGCCCATTTTGTCGCATTAAAAGGTTTTCCCTCTGCACAGGAACTAGCGAACCTGTTCATACATCACATCTTCCGCTTGCATGGGATCCCAGAAAATGTGGTGTCGGACAGAGGGGTTCAATTTGTGTCAAAGTTCTGGTGGGCATTTTGCCAACATTTGGGGATGGAGCTCTCATTTTCATTGGGATACCATCCACAGACTAATGGGCAGACTGAGAGAGTCAATCAGTCCCTGGAGCAATTCCTTCGGTGCTATGTGTCCGATTCGCAACACGAATGGGTAAAATTCCTCCCATTCGCTGAATTTGCGCATAATAATCTGAGAAATGCGTCTACTGGGTGTGCTCCTTTCCAGGTGGTTAATGGAAAGTCACCAAAGTTTTCTCCTTTGCTGGTAGTGGCGTTTCCATTTCCTGTTCTGGAAGATTGGCAGGGGTGTATTAAAAAGATTTGGGTTTCGGTAAAAGCCAATTTGGAGTAAGCGTTTGGGGTGCAGAAGAGGCAAGCAGACAAGAAACGCTCTTTAGACTGGCAGTTTGAACCTGGTGTTAGGGTGTGGAGCTCTACACGACATACAGTGGGTTGCAAAAGTATTCGGCCCCCTTGAAGTTTTCAACATTTTGTCATATTACTGCCACAAACATGAATCCATTTTATTGGAATTCCACATGAAAGACCAATACAAAGTGGTGTACGCATGAGAAGGGGAACGAAAATACATGATTCCATACATTTTTTACACATAAATAACTGCAAAGGGGTATGTGCATAATTATTCGGCCCCCTTTGATCTGAGTGCAGTCAGTTGCCCATAGACATTGCCTGATGAGTGCTAATGACTAAATAGAGTGCACCTGTGTGTAATCTAATGTCAGTACAAATACGGCTGCTCTGTGAGGGCCTCAGAGGTTGTCTAAGAGAATATTGGGAGCAACAACACTGTGAAGTCCAAAGAACGCACAAGACAGGTCAGGGATCAAGTTATTGAGAAATTTAAAGCAGGCTTAGGTTACAAAAAGATTTCTAAAGCCTTGAACATCCCACGGAGCACTGTTCAAGCGATCATTCAGAAATGGAAGGAGTATGGCACAACTGTAAACCTACCAAGACAAGGCCATCCACCTAAACTCACAGGCCGAACAAGGAGAGCGCTGATCAGAAATGCAGTCAAGAGGCCCATGGTGACTCTGGACAAGTTGCAGAGATCTACAGCTCAGGTGGGAGACTCTGTCCATAGGACAACTATTAGTCATGCACTGTACAAAGTTTGCCTTTATGGAAGAGTGGCAAGAAGAAAGGCATTGTTAATAGAAAGCATAAGAAGTCCCGTTAGCAGTTTGCCACAAGCCATGTGGGGGACACAGCAACCATGTGGAAGAAGGTGCTCTGATCAGATGAGCCCAAAATGGAACTTTTTGGCCAAAATGCAAAACGCTATGTGCGGCGGAAAACTAACACTGCACATCACTCTGAACACACCATTCCCACTGTCAAATATGGTGGTGGCAGCATCATGCTCAGGGGGTGCATCTCTTCAGCAGGGACAGGGAAGCTGGTCAGAGTTGATGGGAAGATGGATGGAGCCAAATACAGGGCAAACTTGGAAGAAAACCTCTTGGAGACTGCAAAAGACTTGAGACTAGGGCAGAGGTTCACCTTCCAGCAGGACAATGACCCTAAACATAAAGCCAGGGCAACAATGGAATGGTTTAAAACAAAACATATCTATATGTGTTAGAATGGCCCAGTCAAAGTCCAGATCTAAATCCAATAGAGAATCTGTGGCAAGATCTGAAAACTGCTGTTCACAAATGCTGTCCATCTAATCTGACTGAGCTGGAGCTGTTTTGCAAAGAAGAATGGGCAAGGATTTCAGTCTCTAGATGTGCGAAGCTGGTAGAGACATACCCTAAAAAACTGGCAGCTGTAATTGCAGCAAAAGGTGGTTCTACAAAATATTGACTCAGGGGGCTGAATAATTATGCACACCCTACTTTGCAGTTATTTATTTGTAAAACCTGTTTGGAATCATGTATGATTTTTGATCCTCTTCTCACATGTACACCACTTTGTATTGGTCTTTCACGTGGAATTCCAATAAAATTGATGCGTGTTTGTGGCAGTAATGTGACAAAATGTAGAAAACTTCAAGGGGGCCGAATACTTTTGCAACCCACTGTATTGCCCTGAGGCAACCCTCGGTCAAGTTAGGGCCCAAATTCATAGGCCCATACCCGGTATCCGAAAAGATTAATAATGTGACTTATAGGGTGAATTTACCGGCCTGTATGAAAGGAGTTAGGTCATTTCATGTGTCTTTATTAAAGCCGGCTGTGCATGTTGACTCCCCTCCCCCCCCCCCCCCCCACTGTAGTGATTGATGAGGAGCTGGAATTTAAGATTGAGCAGATTTTGGATTCTCGGTGGGTGCGGAATTTGGTGCAGTACCTGGTCCATTGGAAAGGGTATGGGCCGAAGGAGAGATCATGGGTACCGGCACATCGCCTTCATGCGGAGGAGCTAAGACAAAAATTTAATTTATTGCATCCTGATAAACCGTGTAAGGCATGTCCGGAGTCCACGCCTCAGGGGGGGTACTGTCAGGTATAGCAGTATTACCTCACCAGCGGAGAGTGCTGCATCCGCCGCTTCCGCATCTGACATCACCGCGGCGGCCGCCGCATCCTCTCAGACATCTTGCATAGCCTCTGGCAGGACAGGTCTCTCCTCTGCACATCAGGTTAGGTCAGCACGCTCGCGGGCGGGTGGCAGGGCCTTTATAATCTGAGAAGACGGGTCAGCTGATCTTGCGGTCAGCTGACACCAGCCTGCCAATCACACGCTGACCTGGGTTCCAGCCCCCTGGGCGGGCTGGTTGAACATGCTTTCTGTATTTAAGCATGGGGATGTCATTTGCTCGGTGTCTGCTGTTGCGAATACTTAGTGTTAGCGCTCAGACCTTAAATAGTTCCGGTGTGTTTTGATCCGGGAGGAAACCGTGGATTTCACACAAGATAGGAATTGTTTGATAGCTATAATTATAACTCATTACTATTCTTACTCGAAATTCTGACTCTGATTTCTGCCTCCTGATTCTGTACTTTGTACTTAGCTATCTGATCTGTTGCCGATTTTCTGCCTGTACTTTTGACGCTGATTTGTGCCTTCCAACTCTGTACCCTATCTGCCCGACCCGTTGCCGACCCCAGCTTACCTTTTGACTACGATTAGCCTGACAATTCTGTACTGCTGCCGACCGATCCATTACCGACTTTGCCTGTACCGCTGTGTTAGTGATAGTCCCTACAGCCAGGGGGCTATCACATAGGAGTACTCCTGTATACTGTGCAGCACTGGCGTACCAATAGGTGATGCGACCCCTGCAGTCGCGGGGGGGCCCCCCCAGGGCCCGCTCAGGGACTTTTGGGGGCAGGAGGGGTCGCAGCATAAGAGGAGAGTGTGGCAGATAGGGGAAATCCCCCCCTCACCTCAGGCTCTCCTCTCAGCGCTCCCCCTCCTGCAAACATTGGTGGCAGCGGGCAGGCGGCAGCAGCAGCGGCGGTGGTGGCAGGATGAATACATTACCTCCTTCTCGCTGGAGGACTTCCGTTCTCTAAGAGAGCTTCTTGCAACTTCCTGTGTAAACAGGAAGTTGCTCTTAGAGTACAGAAGTCCTCCAGCGAGAAGGAGGTAATGTATCATCCTGCCGCCACCGCTGCTGCTGCTGCCTGCCCGCTGCCACCAATGATTTCAGGAGGGGGAGCGCTGAGAGGAGAGCCCGAGGTGAGGGAGGGGGGGAGGAATTTCCCCCCTCCCCACCGATCTGCCACACTCTCCTCTTATGCTGCGACCCCTCCTGCCCCCAAAAGTCCCTGAGCGGGCCCTGGGGGGACCCGGATTTTTTTTTTGTAGGGGGGCCCGGGGATTTCTAGGTACGCCCCTGCTGTGCACTAAACACCTATGATCACATTTCTTATTAAAGTACTGATTTTGTGCTAGTAAGCTTTCCGCTGATCTACTATCAGTAAGATACTGATTACTTTGGTTCAGGGATATATCTGCATTAGGTGGTGATACTGCAGATCACCACATAAACATAACATTGTTACAGTTAGCTAAATTTGGCAAATTATGGACATCTTCCTACTTTTACGCATGTGGCATAGGGAAGTAATCTATTACACATTTTTGGGTTTGCCTGCTACGGAATAATTTTTGGAGTTCAGTCCATACATTTTCAGAACACCCAAATAGCTCAAGATGACCCAGAACTACTGATAAAGCATAAAGAACTAAAAGAGACTGAAAAACCCTCTTACTAAAAAGCAATGCTGACTATAATTTTGCCTTCTTAAAACAGAAGGCATTTGCAATTCAGTTTTAAGTGAGCAACTGTGGTTTCCCATGATGCATCACTCCCAAATATGCAAATCATCAGTTTATGCCCCTAAAGCCAGGCACACATCCAGAACTGCTGGAGTATACAGTATTGTGCCTATAACTTATAATGTAGGAAACCTGGCTTGGCTGAATACTTCTCTCCTAAAACCCATGTGCCCATTTAACCACTTACCGACCGCGCACTCATACCGCGCGTCGGCAAAGTGGCAGCTGCAGGACCAGCGACGCAGTTTGGAAAAAACACTGCATTGGTTAAAAAGACAGTGAAGAAATTTTGGCCGGTACTGAGTAGCGACCAAACAGTAGGAGGGCTTTTTCAGGAACAACCACTGTTTGCCCTTAAAAGAGGAAAAACTATTCAGAATTCAGTTAGGAGGGTAGATACGGCCATTACTTTGACCACACAGAACAAACGGAGGAATGGTACTTTTGCCTGCTGCAGTTGCAGCGTATGTTCGGCGATAGTAGGAGGCAACTCCATTTCTCACCCACATACAGGTAAGCAAATACAGATTAGGAAGAGGTACAGGTGTGCAAGCACCCATGTTGTTTATGGTTTAAAATGCCCGTGTGGCATGATGTATGTAGGCATGACCACACGGGCAGTGCGTGTACGAATCCAAGAGCACAAGCGATTCATTAGTAGGTTTTTAGAAGGAAAAGAGAAATACGAAACCTCAGTGTCTAGACATTTCCGCGACGCAAGGCATAGAGCCTCACAATTAAGATGGATGGTATTAGATTCCCTGGATTTACAACAAAGTGGGGGGGACAAAGAAAAGTTATTGCTGCAAAAAGAAGCAAGATGGATCAATCATTTGGATGTAATGCACCCAAGAGGGATGAACGAACATATGCAGTGGAAATGTTTTTTATAGGGGTTTTTTATAAAGGTCTTTTATAAAGGTTTTTTGTAATGTTATTTGTAACAATTGGATAAATTATGTGATTTAAGCCTCGCGTTGTAGATTTACAGCAGATTGGATTGATAGTGACAATTGTTACATCCTTCACTTTTCTTTTTTAGGTCGGTGTCCACGGGTAGCCCTAGTGGAGTGCCCTTGGAACACGGTCAGTTATCAAGTTTATTACTAGGGTAGCCGTTCTGGAGTGCCCTTATGATGATAGTGTTTTTATTAACTATTAGATGAATTCAAT
The DNA here is from genome assembly GCF_040937935.1 of Hyperolius riggenbachi. Classification (NCBI taxonomy): domain Eukaryota; kingdom Metazoa; phylum Chordata; class Amphibia; order Anura; family Hyperoliidae; genus Hyperolius; species Hyperolius riggenbachi. The sequence continues at coordinate 127,274,049 of NC_090655.1, read as the reverse complement.
TTTGTATTGCAGATTTTTGTAGTAGTTATATGCACATTGGGGTTATGTATCAATATAAGGAATCAATGTATTTATGTAATTAGCTTGTATTGTTGGTAGTAGGGTGTGGCCAGTGTATAGCCAATAGATCACCAAGCCCAAACAGAGGGGTGTGGTTTTGTGTCACTATAAATGTGGGTCTTGTTGCTGGTTTCATTGTACACCTGATGAAGAACCGTGATGGTTCGTAACATGTAGTGTCGCTCCACCATTAATACATGCTTTAATTAGCAAGCCATTTGTGTGCCGCCTCTTCACTATTCAAGAGATGGTCACATGGCTGGTTTGTGTCAAAACATTGTGGTGTATGCATGCACAGGCCACTTAAATATGGTGACTGCCAGCACTTCTTGCCGACCCTTGCCTGGATGAAGACCCACTGAACTGGCATTTTTCTGCTTGTTTGATTAACCAATTTCTAGATTTGTTTTCCTTGAGTATATATGTTACATTTATGGTAGATAAATATACATATACTAATAGACATAAACGTTACCATCTTGCTATTCTACCCCAAGGTCAGTTCCCTAGCCTCTGACTGAATGTAGGCAATGCCATTTCAGACCAGTTTAAAGGGAATCTGAGGGGATATGAAGGCTGCCATATTTACTTCCTTGTAAACAATGCTAGTTGCCTGGCAGCCCTGTTGATCTTCTGGCATAAACACTGTCTGAGTCAAAACCCTGGAACAAGCATATGGCTAATTCTGTAAAACTTGAGTCAGCTGAGTCAGATTACCTGATATGCTGCATGCTTGTTTAGGGTCTATGGCTAAAAGTATTATGCTGGGAATACACAATGTGTTTCTGACGCTCGATTCTCCGCTCAATTCTCCGCTTGTTTTTCTTATCTTTTTTCCACTCACTTCTATGAGAAATCAAGGGGCAAAATGATCGAACGTGAGATCGGACAAGTCGGAAATTATCTATCGAACTATCTATCTGCTGGAAATATGGATGGTGTATTCCCAGCATTAGAGACACAGGATGGGAAGAACTGCCTGGCAACTGGTATTCTTTAAAATGAAATAAATATGGCAACCTCCGTATCCCTCTCACCTCAGGTTCCATTTTAAAGCTTTTTGTGTGAAACAACTACTGTACTGATCATTTCTACAAATATAAACAAGTTACTAAGTTTATGCATTCATTTTTAATGTCTTGGATTTTATTTCATCCTATTTTACATATTGAAACGTTTACTAAAGTGGAGATACTGCGGATGCATGCGACCAGAAGCTATTCAGCAATTAAAGAATAAATAACAGCCTCCGTCTCCGCCACATATTCAGCAGATCTATTCAGATCACGAAAAATAGAAAGCTCTCGCCCCAATTCCCTACAGAAATCTCTCCTCCCCTATGCAGCAGAGATATATGTGCACAATGAATTCTTCTCCACACAAACACCATTTATACGACTAGTGGAAACTTTTCCTTGTCTGATTATTCCAGAGTACAGAAGTAACAAGAGAACATCAGGGTAATTGTATAATTAGCATACATATTTCAGCAGATAGCAGGCAATAGATACAAGCCTGATGAAAACCTGTGTGTGGGGAGAGCAGAAGCAGAGCTTCCCTTGTGTATAGCGAATGACATTGGGGGAACCATGATGCATTTCAGTTTGGTTAATGGACTGAAGAAAATCTATATTCGAAGATAGGAGGAGGGAGCATTTGGGTTCACTTTAGCTGTCTGCGCTCAGAGCCCACAGCATTACTCACCCAATCTTTTATTGCTGTGGGAGATTTGATAACATGCTTGTAATTGTTGATGTATAGGTGCGTGCCCCAGCCTGATAATACAGCATTAACACAGTCAAATCCCTAATACTGCAAACAGCACTGTTTTTCAAGAGGCTTCCAAGACTCATGTAAAAAACATGAGCCACGGACCTCTGATGCAGCGTAAGTGGGAGAGGAGGATAATCAGCCAGCTGGGCTGGAAAATAACAGAGTGGAGCAAATAACAGTATCTGTTCTGATGCCGCAAACCAAAGCAGAGACTGTCTATTGCAAAGTGAGCAGCCTGCAGCACATGGTGAAAAATGCACCGCATGAGGGAGGACAGCACTGGTAAGGTGTTAGGTTAGCACATATGCAAGATGGGAGAAATTTACAGTTTCACATCGGCATACAGTGTGTGCTCATGATACGCAGTCTATACATATTTATTCACCTTCTACTTCATTGCATGGAGAACACTGTGACTCTGGAGGATTTCATCAGCAATATCTTTTTTGAAAAGATATCACATACATGTTCAGATGCTGTGCAGCATTCATTTTAAAGTGAATGATAAGTGAAAAAAAAAACAACAACAACAAAACAGATACTTACCTAAGGAGGGGGAAGGCTCCGGGTCCTATGCAGTGTTCCCCAACCCTGTCCTCAGGGCCCACCAACAGTACATGTTTTGTGGAAATCCACAGACGTAGTTAATAAGGTAGACACTAATTACCTTAACAGTGCATGTTTGTGGTTTCCTGCAAAATATGTACTGTAGGTGGGCCTTGAGGACAGGATTGGGGAACTCTGCAATAGAGTCTTCTCGCTGCTCTCACAATCCCCTCGTTCCAGTACTTTCTCCCCCATTAGCAGTATTGGACCAATCTGTTGAATACTGCTCTCTTCCACCAGGGAGGCTGTGGAACTCTTCAGGAGCCTGAGTACTTCCGATGATGGGCAGCACCGTACTGCGCCTGCGCGGGCCCACTCTCTTGTACACTCACACATGCACAGTGCAGTGCAGCCCGTCTTTGGGAGCACTAGAGTTCCCGAAGACTTCCGAAACCTCAGAGTGGAAGATTTGAATGAGGTGACAGCACAGCAACGAGGGGACCGTGAGAGGAGCGGGAAGGCTCTATAGCACAGTTCCCCAACCCTGTCCTCAAGGCCCACTAACAGTACATGTTTTGCAGAAAACCACAAACATGCACAAGTGAGGTAATTAGTGTCTTAGCAGGCGTACGTACAAAAAGGGCGCCTGGACAAAAAGGGCGCGGGGTGTAAACTCTAAATAATAATTAATCATTAATAGGGTTTATAAATATAGTGTGCTATATTTCGTTTACAAATAATGTTTAACAAAATTATAAATCATTAAATAATGTCTATGAAATCGGAAATTGTGAAAACGTTAATCTTCCCTGTTTCAAAAGTTAAACTTATAATTACGTTTATAAAAAAACCAATAATATATGTTTAATTGTTATAATTGTATATTATTGTGAATAACCGTCATTTATGGTTTGTTCTTATAATAAAATCTGAAAATATTGTTTATAAAGATGATATAAATATAACTACGTTCGTAATAAGTGTTGTAATACATTAGTAATTATTACTAAAATTTTACTAAAACTATACCTAAGCCTACTCTTACACAGAACCCTACCTGTACCTATCCCTAACCCCTAGACTCCCCTGTTGGTGCCTAAACCTAAGACCCCCCTGTTGGTGCCTAAACCTAAGACCCCCCCTGTTGGTGCCTAAGTAACCCTCCCTGTACCTACCCCTAACCCCTAGACCCCCCTGTTGGTGCCTAAACCTAAGACCCCCCCTGTTGGTGCCTAAACCTAAGACCCCCCTGTTGGTGCCTAAACCTAAGACCCCCCTGTTGGTGCCTAAACCTAAGACCCCCCTGTTGGTGCCTAAACCTAAGACCCCCCTGTTGGTGCCTAAGTAACCCTCCCTGTACCTACCCCTAACCCCTAGACCCCCCTCTTGGTGCCTAAACCTAAGACCCCCCTGTTGGTGCCTAAACCTAAGACCCCCCTGTTGGTGCCTAAACCTAAGACCCCCCTGTTGGTGCCTAAACCTAAGACCCCCCTGTTAGTGCCTAAACCTAAGACCCCCCTGTTAGTGCCTAAACCTAAGACCCCCCTGTTAATGCCTAAACCTAAGACCCCCCTGTTAATGCCTAAACCTAAGACCCCCCTGTTGGTGCCTAAACCTAAGACCCCCCTGTTGGTGCCTAAACCTAAGACCCCCCTTTATTATGTGGATAATTATGTTTTACTAATTGTGGATTAAAAAAATATTTTGCAATTTACGTTACGTACTGATCGCTTTATTTTGTGAATAATAATGTTTTACAAACAGTAAGGGATAAAACTTTAAATAATGTTTTAATTATTTAAATAAGATAAATATGTTTAGTATTTTCATAAACGTTATTCGGCACGGGTGCATTTTATAAACGTAAATCACCACAAGTTCAGTTATAAATCATTAAACAGCTCCGGGCGCCGTTTGTAAACTTTATTTAGCTCCTGGCGCCGTTTATAAACTTTATTTAGCTCCGGCGCCCTTTTTTCCTACCCGGCGCCCATTAAACGCTATTTATTATGGGAGTGAATGGCGGCGCCCTTTTTGTCCACTAGCGGCATGCGCCCTTTTTTCCCAGCTCCTCTTAGCAGAGCTCATTAACTACCTCTGTGGATTTCCACAAAACATACACTGTTGGTGGTACTTGAGGACAGGTTTGGGGAACATTGCTCTATAGGACCCAGATCCTTCCCTCTCCATAGATTAGTATGTATTTTTTTAATTTTTATGTATTACATTAGCTTTAAAAATGAAGACATTGCACGCTGCCCACAGCATAGAGCAGCATACATCAGTCAGCACCATCTGCTCACTGTTGCTGGCATTGAGAATCATTTTCCACTGTACACACTTTGCCGCATTTTGCGGATCATTTGCGATCTATAACACAATGACACCGGCAACGTAATGTAAATTGTGCCAATGTGTTTCCATTAGTGTGATTCAGTTTAGTCGCATGCGCAAACGTCAGGATTGCTGTATATTTCGATCATTTTATTTCAGTTCAAAGGATAGGAGTGCAAGAAAACCATGGACAAAGTGCAATGATGTGCAATGTTCTGTGCACTTTTCCCATAAAGACTTGCTATTTTGCCATGGCCAAAGGGAACACGAGGCTACACACTCAGCAGCAGGACAATTCTCCAGAGCAAGAAATGTCATTAAAAAAAACAGTTTAGCTCTGAGAACTTGATTCCAGAACGGTGTACTTCTCACTCTGCATGAATTCCTTGGTAGAGTTTAACCTGTGTTTTGTGTCATTGTTTTATTGGAATAACCAACCCCTTCACAACTTAAACTTTGTGACTGATGCTTGATCACTAATCTGCAGAAATTGTTGATAATGGGTTGAATCAGACCCTTGACTTTAACAAGGGCCCCAGTTCCTGAACTAGCCCCACAGCATTAAAAGGAACCTCCACCAAATTGGACAGTAGGTAGCAGGTGTTTTTCTTTGAATGCTGTGTTCTTTTCTCACCATGCAAAGCGCTTTTTGTTATGACCAAATAACTCAATTCTTGTCACATCAGTCCAAAGCACTTTGTTCTAAAATTAATCTGGCTTGTCTAAATGAGCTTTTGCATACATCAAGCAACTCTATTTGTGGCATGAGTGCAGAAAGGCTTCTTTCTAGTCCCCCTGCCATACAGATGTTCTTTGTGCAAATTGTGCTGAATTATAGAACGATTTACAAATACACCATCTGCTGCAAGATGTTCTTGCAGGTCTTTGGAGGTGTTCTGTGGGGTGTGGGCTGTCTGAAACCATTTTTAAAATTCTCCCCATATGGTGTTCCTGTATTTTCCTTGGCCTGTCAGATATGAATTTAACAGCACCTGTGCCTGTGGCCTTCCATTTCCTGATTCAATTTCTTAAATTTGACACTAACGGTTTAAGCCTCTGAGATAGCTCTCTAAAGCCTTCACCGAAACCATGATACTGAACAATCTTTGTTTTCAGATCTTTGGAGAGTTGCTTTGCGAATCCCATGTTGTTACTCTTCAGAGGAAATCCAAAGAGAAGCACAGCTTGCAATTGGCCACCTTACATACCTTACAACCCTTTCTCATGATTGGACATACCTGTGTATGAAGTACAATGCTTAATGAATTATCCAAACAATTTGGTGTGGCAATTAATCGATATTGAGCAGTTAACATGCATTCAAATAAGAAAAATTACAAGAGTACTTGCATTTGGCTGGATGGTGTAATGGTTAAAGGGAACCTTAACTGAACGGGAGGTAAAGAGTTTCACTTACCTGGGGCTATTACCAGCCCCCTGCAGCAGTCCTGTGCCCTCGGAACCGCTCTGGAATCCTCCAGTCCCCCGCTGTCACTTTTGATGACTCATCAGTCGGCCGGGCGCCATGCATATTATTGGACGCATTCCCTACTGCAATTGCTGTAGGGAATGCGTCCAATAATACGCATGGCGGCCGGCCGACTAGTGAGTCGTCAAAAACGAAACTAAGTGACAGCGGGGGACCGGAGGATTCCAGAGCGGCTCCGAGGGCACAGGACTGCTGCAGGGGGCTGGTAATAGGTAAGTAAAACTCTTTACCCCCTGTTCAGTTAAGGTTCCCTTTAAGGGCTCTGCCTCTGACACAGGAGACCAGGGTTCGAATCTCGGCTCTGTCTGTTCAGTAAGCCAGCACCTATTGAGTAGGAGACATTGGGCAAGTCTCCCTAACACTGCTACTGCCTATAGAGCGCGCCCTAGTGGCTGCAGCTCTGGCGCTTTGAGTCCGCCAGGAGAAAAGCGCGATATAAATGTTATTTGTCTTGTCTTGTATCTTGTCATTTTTGCGCAATCAGTTTTTCAAATTTGATTTAATTTCATACAACTAAATACTGCTTGTTTGGAATTGTTTGGAAAACATGCCAGCACACAGATTTTCCTAATTATTGAAAGACATTCCATCGTTATCTTTTATTGGACAGTAGAATATTATTATGTAGGCTGAGATGGGTGATCAAACTTTTTCATATGACTGTATCCTTTACAAAAAAAGGCGGGGGTCAGTGTAAGGAAAGAGCTACCATTGCCCACTGCTGGCAGAATGGGCAATAGAGGAAGTGAGTATATCCATTAAAAGGACCACTATTGCGAAAATTATAAAATGTAAAATACATACATATAAAATGTACATTTCTCCCTGAGTAAAATGCACTATTAATTACTTTTTTCTTATGTTGCTGTCACTTATGGTAGGCAGTAATAAGCTGACAGATTTTGAACCAGTCCATCTCATCACAAGAGATTCTAAGGGCCCTTTTCCACCAGCGCGTTTGCGCTGGCTGAATCGGAAAGACACAAACCGCTAGCGATTTTACAATCGCTACGGTTTGCTTTTTAACATAGGAATCGCGGTAGGTCATTTCCACTACCGCGATTCGTTTTTGACGGGAACGCGAACGCGCGGCGGAGTGATATTTGCCACGATTTTGCTATGCAGTGCATAGCATAACAAAATCGTGGCCGCAAACGTCGGGGGATCGCCGCGAACGCTAGCGACTGCTAGTGGAAAAGGGCCCTAAGTGTTACCTTTATTTTTTTTACAAAAGCACTCCCTGGGATCTATACAAAGATGCCAGACAGTTTACTTACTCATTTGCACACTATTTTGGCAGTTGGACTGAGAAACTGTAGTTCAGTAAGTGCTTTTGAAAATAAAGAAATAACTGATAATCCCCAAGATGAGATGGGCTAATCCAAAACAGATCTTGTTTACTACTAACTAAAAGTGACAGTGACCGTGACATAGGAAAAAAGTAATTCATAGTGCATTTTAGTTTGGGAGAAATGTACATTTATATGACAGCTCTTTATGAATTGAAGCTATAGAGAATAAGAAAAGTCATTAAACATGCACTGGAACATTTTGTTTTTTATAGTTTAAAAAGTTATTTAGCGTTTCAAAGAGACAGTGAAACAAAATGAAACCTTTCAGAGTTGTTATAACATGTATCCTTTAACAGTCAACAGAAGAAATGTAACTGATAGAGCTACAGTTTGGCCAATCGTCTGGCCTTCCCTTGCAGAGGGGGAGTTCAAGAAGTTCACAGCAATGAATAAAACAAAATAGTAGACCATACACAATACATCAAATAAAGGCACCAGGAAAAAGGGTGCGGGATATAGCCAAAATTTTAAAATATTGTCTATAACAATATTTTTATAGTTTCTTCATCTTTATCTGAGATAGAATAATACATACGTTAAAATAACGTTAATAAAATTTTAAAGTGTCATCTGTAACAATGAAAACTAAAAAAATTGTACAGCTCTAATAAGCATAGCAAAACTGTAACGATTGGGGAATTATTTCCGCGGTCAGTGCACAAGACGCGCGCCGACACTGCGGAAATCCTCCACAAGCGTGTAATTTGTCAGAACCCAGCTTGGGTGCGATGCACCTGTAGAGGGCAATTCCCACCGGCAAATGAAGCTGTGGAGTGCAGATGAACACAACCTCTGCACGGCCACAGATGCCAGATGGGGATTGTACGAGTTGAAGCAATGCAGGGCAAGATAGCCCTTAAAGAGAGAGAGCACAGAGACAGAATGTATGTGTGTCCACCAATCTAGTCACCACCCAGCGACGGTGAACACACAACAACAGAACCGAAGTGGGAACGCAATCGCAAGAGTGGTGATTGCCAAAAGTGACACAAGACCGAACTAGACTGAGCACAAGTGTAGAGAAAGAGCACAGAGACAGAATGTATGTGTGTCCACCAATCTATTCACCACCCAGTGACGGTGAACACACAACAACGGAAACGAAGTGGGAACGCGATCGCAAGTGTAGCAATTGCCAAATAGAGACACAAGACCGAGCAGGACAGAGCACGAGAGTAGCAAGAAAGGCACAGCAAGCAACAACAATCAGAACATCAAAGAAAATAACAAACGCTAGCTAAACGCGAAAACTGCACTCATTCGCAACAGCGAACGTGTTAAAGGCATGATCACCGTGCGTTAGGCGCCCAGTGATAAGCGTGCCACCCTAACTAACCAATGAAACACAAACATGAAATAGAGAACACGAACGCTTGCTAAACGGTTACCTCACCGAGCCTACAGCAAGCGTTCGTACCAGACAAGACCAAGAGATGGGGCCACCAGTAGCAACCGCTGCTCTGGCTAGTACCCCTAAGGCAGAATACAGAAGGAACCACCGCTTCTACCACTAGAGCGGATGCGATCCCGACAGACAAACAGATGGGGCTACCAGTAGCAACCGCTGCTCTGGTTAGCAACCCTAAGGCAGAAATACAGAAGGAAGCACTGCCACTACCACTAGGGCTAATGCAATCCAGACAGATGGAGCAGCCAGTAGCAACTGCAGCTCTTGCCTACACTTCCAGACAGAACAAGGCAATACAGATAATACAACCTGACTGCACTAGAAGGGGTGCCTAGTTCCGTCCCAAGGAATTACTCTAAGATAATCTTAGCAAACAATAGCAAGGCTGATACTCCAGGAGAGTTCAGCAGGAACAAACCATCATGACCAGCAAGGAATTCTGGGAAGAAATGTTTTTTTATACTGCAAGCCATCAGAGGAAACAGCTAAGCAATTTGCATGACAAGTGTATGCAAATTCCTCAGCAGCAGAGCAACTCTGAAACTTGCAAAGTTAAGACAGGTCTCTTTTCCAGAGACCTGTAGCCTTCAAACATAAAGAATGGTCAAACAGCTGTCTGCCCGTGCAGACAGCTGAGCAGATCATTACAAAAATAATGGTAAAATTTTACTACAACTGAACTTAACCCTGCTCTCAAACAGAACCCTTCATCTACTGATGCCTAACCCTAAGACACCCCTGGTGGTGCCTAACCCTAAGACCCCGGTGGTGCCTAACCCCAAGACCCCCCTGGTGGTGCCAAACCCTAAAACTCTTCCTGATGTCTAACCCTAAAACCCCCTTCCTAAAAAACAAAACCTAAAACCTCTACATTTCTAAGATGATAGATTTCAAAATGATCATTTACAATATTATAGTTTTCAAAACGAATTTCAAAATGATATTTATCAAAACACTAATTCTCAAAATGAAAAATTTGGTTTGAACAGGCCTGCACCTGCTATTTCTCGGGTGCCCAAATTTATTCTTTGGCGCCCAATTTCCGATATTTTGCATTTGCATCTATGGGGAGCACAAATAGTCCATTATCCCCAGGTGCCCAAATGTCCTGATTTCCACCCTGGAGACCTTTAGAAGCCCCCCGAGTGATAATTTGAAGTAATGAAAGATCCGGACTAGGGTAAGATTTATCTCCCCATCAGAAGTCCACTGGAAGGAAGAAGATCAAGTCCGTGAAGGTGGAGAGGAGGGAGAAAATAAGAAAAGAAAAAGAAGAAGAAAACTGTGGTGTGGAAGATTTAGGGTTGACAAAGGTAGCTTGGTTCACTCTGCTAAAGTCTAGAAAGTGGGTTTTTCTGGGGAATTCCAACTGTGTCCATGGCTGCTATATGCATAAAAAATGGGTGGGAATCACAGAGTGCTATTTATCTTTTCATTAACTAGGAACTGGTTCATCTTGCATTTAACTTTGACTATGAAGACTGGTGCAATTCTCAAATTCATCACTATAGTCATTTTTTGCCAAGATTTGATCTTTTTTTATTACCCCATCTTATTCTACATACCACCTTTTCAGAAACAAGCAAGAAAATATCCTTACAATACCTTGGTCCCGATTAACAAAAGTGTGAAATGACTTTTCTCACCATACTTTTACTAGCTAGATTTCTAAGTTTTAAAAAATTATTTATACTTAAGGTGTAAAAAACATAAAGCTAGATACCCCAGGAAAAAAATAAAAGGTTACACTGTGAAAAGGTTAATTTCATAAAGTCGACCAATGTGACGACACATTTCCTATACAGAGAATTTGCATTAGATCACAGACATGATGATTTTACATTTTCCAAACTGCAGAGTGCTTTTTCCAGGACAGCTTTTACTGGATGACTGAGAGAAATTCTATACATTAGTAGCTTGGAATATTATATACAGTCTGCTGTAGTCCCCTGAGGCCTAAAGAAACAGTTCATTTCAAAAACACATCTGCAAAGTGGAAGATTTCATGCTTGTTGGAAACAAGGCTTATACAGATGACAGTTACAGAGAATAAATGTAGTCTGCAATGCAAAGTCTGGGAAACAAAATACTGTTATTGTCAATTAACAAGAAGTGTAAAATAAGCATATGAATTTTGAGTTATCAGGAATTAGGGACACAAAAAAAACATGTATTTGCATGGTCTACATCAGGGGTCTCAAACTCGCGGCCCGCGGGCCATTTGCGGCCCTCGAAACAATATTTTGTGGCCCCCGCTGGCAAAAGCAAAAGAGACACGGAAGCGAACTATTTTTGCCTATTTTACCTTATAGTTCGCTTCAGTGCTCCCAAGTAATCTGCCGCATCCCCGCCGCTAAACGAGGGCTGCAGAGCCCCCAAATCCCCGGGCAAACATCCACGACTGCGCTGAGGGGCAGAGCTTCCAGATGTAGCTCTGCCCCTCTTGACGTCAATCGCCGCACGGATCGCTGCCTCTCCCCACCCCTCTCTGTGAAGGAAGAGTGAGAGGGGCGGGCAGAGGCGGCGATCCGCCGCGATTCACGTCAAGAGGGGCAGAGCTGAAGCTGAAAGCTCTGCCCCTTCCAGGAAATGCCGGCGGATTGCCCCCCGGGCGATTTGGGGGCTCTGCAGCCCTCGTTTTGCGGCGGGGACACGTGAAATCCCTTATGCGGCCCAGCCTCGTCCTGACTTTGCCTCCTGCGGCCCCCAGGTAAATTGAGTTTGAGACCCCTGGTCTACATCATTTTGAGGTTCAGATTACTTTGTCAGGCTAATAATGGTGTTTATGCTTTGTATAAAGTATTGTACACAAACAAAAAAAAATTAATTTGAAACATCAAAAGAATTAATGATTTTGCCATATCGGACGACAATCGTGTTAGAAAAAAGTAGCCAGACGACATCAAATGACGAGAAGCTACTGATATTGGGTATAATGTCTGATCCAACTGGAAGATAAATTCACCAACTGTTGGGCAGATATCATGGAGTTGGCCAGGTGTGTTTAATGTCAAACAACATTATTCCAGAGCATGTGCATGTAATGTGGACTGTCGCTTCCGCTTGCACACACAGAATTTAAACGACTTTGTCATTTGGAATATCTATGTATGTGTCTGGACAATGTTGTTTAACCACTTGAGGACCGCAGTGTTAAACCCCCCTAAAGACCAGGCCTTTTTATTGTTAATTGGCCACTGCAGCTTTAAGGCCAAGCTGCAGGGTCGCACAACCCAGCACACAAGTGATCCCCCCCCTTTTCTCCCCACCAACAGAGCTCTCTGTTGGTGGGTTCTGATTGCCCTACAGTTGTTTATTTATTTATTTTTATAAATATTTATTTTATTTATTTTTTAATAAATTTTGTTCCTCTTTAATAACAAGCTAAAATGTAGATAATGCTTTTTTGTGCTAACTGTGATGTGCACCATAATTAAGGTAAGGGTTAAAAATGAGCCTTACATTATATTAGTATTAAAGTAGGCCTGAGCTGTGAGCCTAAAATAATCCTTCCTCCCCTTGATGCCATTGCTGTCATATTCTACACTTCTAAAGGATAATTGTATTAGTGCAATGTGTCCAAAGTTCCTCAATCTGTTCTGTGTTTCTGTTTCACAGGACTCTTCTGTAATAGGAATTCTGGAACTTACCTAACCTGCAGAGGGTGTGTGTTCCTGAGTGAGGTCTGAGGTCCTGCAGACATTAAATCTCTGCAAGCACCCCTGACATAAATTTGTTTATAGTAGAAAGTTATATAGAGGTCTAGCCATGATGTTGGATCTTCACAGACAGTGAAAAGGATCAGTGTCTTCTGAAAGGAGTTTTGGATGTGCAAATAAAATGTATTTGTGGAATGGTTGTTATGATGGGAACACATGGAAGGTGTAGGTTAGTGTTATGGATTCGGAGGGGGTAGGTGAGTCTTAAAGCATATCTGAACTAAACCAGAAAATGCGACTTTTACTCACCTGAGGATTCCTCCAGCGCCCCTTAGCGTGTCAGGTCCCTCTGCGTCTTCTGGGTTCCCTCCATTCTTCTCCTGGCAGCTTCAAAATATCTGGGACTGGAGCTCCAGGCACGCCAAGTGGGCGTGCGTGGTCCTGTCCATGTGCACTCCACAATCGTGCTCCCATTTCCGGGAGCGTGCTGTGCATATGTGGTTTATTGTTTTGGGACCCGTTCATGCACAGAATGCTCCCAGGGATGGGAGCGCCATTGTGGAGCGTGCGTGGATGAGACAGGGCATGAACAGTTGGCACAACTGGAGCTCCAGATGCGGATATTTCAGAGATGCCAGTGATAGAACTGAGGGGGGCCAGAGGACACTGATGATCCTGACTCACTATAAACAAACAAACAAACACAGAACATTTATATTGCGCTTTTCTCCTGGCGGACTCAAAGCGCCAGAGCTGCAGCCACTAGGACGCGCTCTATAGGCAGTAGCAGTGTTAGGGAGACTTGCCCAAGATCTCCTACTGAATAGGTGCAGGCTTACTGAACAGGCAGAGCCGAGATTTGAACCCAGGTCTCCTGTGTCAGAGGCAGAGCCCTTATCCATTACACTATCCAGCCACTATAGGGGGCTGGAAGAAGCCCCAGATAACTTAAAGAGGAACTCCAGTGAAAATAATGTAGTAAAAAAAAGGTGCTTCATTTTTTACCATAATTATGTATAAATGATTTAGTCAGTGTTTGCTCATTGTAAAATCTTTCCTCTCCCAGATACACATTCTGACATTTATTACATGGTGACATTTTTACTGTGGGCAGGTTATGTAGCTGCTCCTAGCTGTTTTGGCTGTTTGGCTATAAATGTTATACGCTATAGCAGCATAGAGGGTGGTATAGCGGCTGGGAACGCGGAAAATCACTCGCGTTCCCAGCCTGTCGGCGGCTGTCGCCGAACACGGAAGTAGCCGCTGGCGGGGACAGGAGGATCGGAGCGGAGTTGCAAGGGCACCATCCAGCTTCAGGGGGCTGAGGGATGCCCCGGGTGAGTTAATCTCATTTTTTTTTTTAACTTAAGTATTCCTTTAAGAACATGGAAATATGTTGTAGCAGACAGCATACATTCTTCAGAGGGTGGATTTGTGTGACCCATTTACTCTCCCTTTTTTCTTTAGTAATACTATCTGTAACTAGATTCATCAAGCTAGGCATGAGAAGACACACCAAGCTGACTGTCAAACAATCAACTCGATAATCCAGCTTAGTAGCTGCAGGGCACAGAACTATTTCAGATGACCATTGATGTAACTTGCTTGGTCAGTTCCTTCGCACACAGTTCTGTCTGGTCAATGCCTGTCTAATAATATCAGAAGTACAGAATAACATAGCCCTGGAGCATGGTGAAATCATTTGAAAAAACAACGATGAACAATATTTAGATAGCGGAATACTACTTCCACCACACCAACAACACATAAAGAAAGTAGGTGTATTTTCAGATAATGTTTATTCATAGCTGACAGTTATTCTATGACTTCAAAGACTAGAGCAGGATTTTGGTGAATTTTTCCTGGATATATGTCAAATCTTGAATATTAAAGAATTAAAAAAATCTTTATCGTATTTTATTATATTTTTTTCCAAGAAGAACTTAAATAATGAAAGCAGATTTGCGTAGAGCAATTTTTTTTTTTGCATTCAAAAATGTATTAAAGAGTGCACATAGTAGAGTACAAACACCACCATTAACGGTGGAAAAAAACAGTTATACAACCATAAGTAACAAGCAACAATGCTGCAGACAAGGTGTAAACATTGGATAAAAGTATGTATATGATGAAAGTAAGGCTATAATGGTGTTATCTTCGGTAGTTATCTTCAGACGCTGTTGACCTTTCCACTGAAGGAAGAGGCATTACCCAGAAGTGGATCTAAGCGACCACGGGTCTTCGCCCACACCCCCTTGAGGGGAGTGCAGGATTTCGCTGCCTAGTGCCCAGCCAGGTCACAACTGGGATAACCTCAGCAAGTGGTCAGGAGAACAGCGACGCTAATATGTGAGATGAAACAGACGTAGTCAGACAGTAGCCAGAGGTCCGGGGCAGGAGAGAGCAGTGTAGTGGGGTCACAGGCCAGAGGTCGGGGCAGGCGGCGATCAGGCAATACGAAGTACAATCCAAGAGTCGGGGCAGACGGAAATCAGGGGAGGTCGGGGTCACAAGCCAAGGGTCAAATCAGCAAACTAATCAACAAAGTTTCCACGAGGCTTACGCCAAGCTGTCTGAACGAGCAGCACTGGAGTAATGGCCAGTGCTGCCTTTATACAGGATTTTGGCGCCGAAATTAACGCCCTGCGCATGCGCACTGCACGCGCAATGCAGCCCCATGCACAGGCGCGTGCAAACGTCTGCACGCGCAACACCAACAGCTTGCGCGCATGCGCACACAGCGCAACTCCCTGCGCCGCCAACCAGGAAGTCCAAACGCAACAGCAAAGGACCCCCTGTGCGTGCGCACCCCGGAAAGGACACGAGACCGACGCCGGGACCTGAGATGGTGAGTGTGACATTGCCCCCCCCCTAAGGGCAACCTCCGGGTGCCCTCAGGGGCTGGCTTTTCAGGGAACCTCTGGTGAAACTGTCTGACCAGTCTTGGGGCATGAACATTAAGAACAGGTTCCCAGGTATTTTCCTCCATGCCGAATCCCTTCCATTTCACCAAGTACTGGACAGAGTTCCTAACCCTCCTGCTATCCAAAATCTTCTCCACCTCAAATTCTTCGGTTCCATCCACCAAGATTGGTGGAGGAAGAGCAACAGAACGGTCCGGGAAGTTACTGGGTATAACTTTCTTCAAACACGATACATGGAACACCGGGTGGATTCGCAGAGAATTAGGAAGGGAAAGCTTGAAGGCCACTTGATTAATCTGGGTCAACACTGGAAAAGGACCAATGAATTTAGGGCCCAACTTTTTGGAGGGACAACGCAATTTCAGGTTTGTAGTGGACAACCAGACTAGATCTCCAGGAAGTAACTCGGGACCCTCTCTTCTTAGTCTATCAGCGGCCCTTTTTCCTTTCTCCATAGCTTGTTTCAGGACCTTCTGAACCGTGCTGAAATTGTCTTTGAGTGCTGCCACCCTCTCCTGGACTCCAGAAACTGTTGACGTAAAGTTAATACCAGGTAGGAAGGAAGGGTGGAAGCCATAATTCACGAAGAAAGGGGACTGATTAGTAGCAGAATGGATGGAGTTATTGTATGCAAACTCGGCTGTAGCTAACAGAGGAAACCAGTCATCCTGTGAAGCCGAGATGAAGCATCTTAGATACTGTTCGAGGGTCTGGTTGGTCCTCTCAGTTTGTCCATTGGATTAAGGGTGATAACCCGAGGATAGTGATGAGTGTATTCCTAGGCACTTACAAAGTTCTTGCCAGAATCTGGACGTGAAATGGACTCCTCGGTCAGAGACCACATCCAAAGGTAAGCCGTGCAGACGAACAATCTCCCTGAGAAAGAGGTCAGCCGTCTCAGCGGCGGAAGGTATTCCTTTGCAGGGGAGGAAATTAGCCATTTTAGAGAAGGTGATCCACTACAACCAGGATGGTGGTAAAACCCTGGGAGGACGGTAACTCGACAACAGTCCATGGCGATATTTTCCCAAGGTTTCTCGGGTATAGGCAAAAGGTTCAGGAGACCCCATGGTCTTGCACGCGGAGTCTTTGAACGGGCACACACTTCACACGAAGCCACAAACTGTCTACAGTCCTTGGAGATGCCAGGCCACCAAAAATCCCTTTGGACCAGATCAAGAGTCCTGTATTCACCGAAGTGACCCGCAAGCTTACCGTCATGGCAAGCTTGGAGAACTGGGAGACGAAATTCAGAGGGAACAAACAACTTGCCTTGGAAAAAGTGTAGCCCCTCTTTAGCCGTTAAATCAGGGAGCAGGTCTTGCGGTATCTGAGATTGCTTGATGGCGTTCAGAAGGTTAGACTGAAGGATGAGGAAGTGCTGAGGAAAGAGTATCTTCTCTACTTCTGGACCAGGAACGGTTTCTGAATGGAACATCCGGGACAAGGCGTCAGGCTTGGTATTCTTGGAACCTGGCCGATAGGTTAAATGAAACTTAAACCGGGAGAAGAAGAGGGACCACTTAGCCTGGCGTGGCCTGAGTCTTTTTGCTGAGCAAAGGTACTCACGGTTCTTGTGGTCCATGAGAATGAGTATAGGATGCTCTGCCCCTTCCAGGAGATAACGCCACTCCTCTAGTGCGGCCTTAATAGCCAGCAGTTCCCTGTCTGCCACATCGTAGTTTTCTGGAAAAAAAGGCCACTGGATGGAGGATGGAGCTCGGGCCAAAGCTCTGAGAGAGAATAGCCCCAATAGCAATCTCGGATGCATCAACCTCCAAGGTGAAGGCCCTAGAGGGATCCGCATGCTTGAGGATGGGAGCGGAGGTGAAACTAGTCTTGAGTTGCTCGAAAGCCCCTTGAGCCTGTGGCGTCCATCTGAATGGAGTACAAGTACTTGTTAGCTGAGTAATGGGAGCCACGATCGACGAGAAATTCTTTATGAACTTTCTATAGAAATTGGCAAACCCGATAAATCTCTGGACTGCCTTCCGATCAGTCGGTACTGGCCACTCCTGAATGGCAGAGACCTTCTGAGAGTCCATCTCCACCCCAGCAGGAGAGATCTTTAGGCCTAGTAACTGAATGTTCTCCTTGTTGAACTCACACTTTTCCGGTTTGGCATACAGCCTGTGACTGCGAAGGCGAGCAAGAACCTTCTTAACATGCCCCTGATGTTCCTCCTCCGAGGTTGAGAAAATAAGAATATTATCAAGGTAGACCACTAGGAAGTCATCAATGAAATCCCTGAAGATGCTGTTTACAAAGTGCTGAAAAGTGGCAGGAGCGTTGCAGAGGCCGAAAGGCATCACTAGATACTCGTAGTGGCCAAACCGGGAACGAAAGGCAGTTTTCCATTCATCCCCTTCCCGGATCCGGATTAGATTATACGCCCCTCGCAGATCCAACTTGGAGAAGATACGGGCAGAACGGAGTCTGCGAAACAGGCCAGGCATGAGAGGAAGGGGATAGTGATTCTTCACCGTAATCTTGTTAAGTTCTTGATAGTCTATACAAGGGCGAAGTGACCCGTCCTTCTTCTCAACGAAGAATATTCCCGCTCCAGCAGTCGAAGTAGAGGGGCGGATAAAGCCTTTCTGAAGATTCTCTTCAATATATTCCTTCAGGGCCTGAGTCTCTGGTTCTGAGAGAGGATAAGTTCGCCCAAAAGGAATAGGCGCCCCTGGCTGGAGATCAACGGGGCAATCATACGGCCGATGAGGTGGAAGAGAATCTGCCCCAGTCTTATCGAAGACATCTAGGAAGTCATGATACATGGCAGGGACTATGTCCTTCTTAGGAGAGTTCAAGCAGAACAGGACCCCAGCACGAGGGAAACAGCAGCGTGCACAGTACTCAGAGTGGAAGGATACTTCCCCAGTAGCCCAATTAATAGTATGGGTCATGGGTCCGTAACCAGGGCATCCCCAGGATTACAGGAAACAAAAGTGATGGGAGTAAATCAAAGGACAGATACTCCTGATGCTCTCCTTGAACGGTTACTAATAAGGGTAAAGTCTCAGAGATGATGGGGCCAGATCCAAGACTTGATCCATCGGCCAGCTGAATAGTAAGAGGATGGCGTCTGGTCCATGTAGGGAGCTGGAGTTGTTGGGCCACTGATGCATCCAGGAAACAGGAACAAGCTCCAGAGGCAATGATGGCTCTAATTTCGATGATCCTTCCTCTGGGGCCCTGCAAAGAAAGGATGAGAGGGATGTGAGAAGATGCAGGCGGCAGACCAGGAGCTCTATTGAAATGCACTGTAGACAGAGGCTCACCCGAAGGGCAGACAGGGCATTTCAGCCGAAAGTGGCCAGGTGCTCCACAGTAGAGGCACAGGTTAGATGACCTTCTCCGTTGTCTTTCCTCCGAGGAGATAGCAGGCTGAGCCAGTCCCAACTGCATCGGTTCAGGTTCTTCGGATACAGGAGTAGGGTCAAAAACTGGACCAGAAGGAGAAGGCCAAGTGGGAAGGCTTCCTAATGGACGAGAGCTTCCTGACCTCTCCGCTCGTCTCTCCCTCAGACGCCTGTCGATCTGAATAGCCAGGCGGATAAGTTCCTTCAGGGTGTCAGGAACTCCCACCCTGGCCAGTTGGTCCTTGATGGCGTCTGACAATCCTTGACGGAAACGGAACTTCAGAGCCGAGTCATTCCATGACACATCAGCTTCCCAGCGCCTGAACTCTGTGACATAGTCCTCTACTGGCCGTCTCCCTTGCCGCAAGGTCTCAAGGGCCAACTCAGCAGAAGAAGCTCTTCCCGGGTCATCATACAACTCAGTCATGGCGGTAAAGAAGGAGTCCAGGTCGCTCAAGGCAGGATAGCGCTGTTCGACCATATGGAGAGCCCAGGCCTTAGGTTCTCCTTGAAGCAGCGAGATGACAGCCCCCACTTTAATCTCCTCATTAGAATAGGTTCTTGGGAGTAAGGAGAAATAAAGCCGACAGGCACTCTGGAACCAGCAAAACTTTGTGCGGTCGCCAGAAAACCGCTCAGGAAGAGGCAATCTTGGTTCGGGTGCAGGGCCCTGTGCCGCGGCAGGTTCGGGATTGACGGGAGGAGCAGGGGCAGGAGCAGAAGCTAGCACCGCGGATCCGGCAGGCGGAGCAGAAGGGGGCCGCAGCTGGTCCCGGATCTCCATATAGCCTTTCTGGATCTCGTCCACAGACAGTCGTAACTGCGTAACAAGTTCATATAGGATCTCCACAGGTGAACGAGTCTCACTAGTGTCCATAATGGCTGCTCGTTACTGTTATCTTCGGTAGTTATCTTCAGACGCTGTTGACCTTTCCACTGAAGGAAGAGGAGTTACCCAGAAGTGGATCTACGCGACCACGGGTCTTCGCCCACACCCCCTTGAGGGGAGTGCAGGAGTTCGCTGCCTAGTGCCCAGCCAGGTCACAACTGGGATAACCTCAGCAAGTGGTCAGGAGAACAGCGATGCTAATATGTGAGATGAAACAGACGTAGTCAGACAGTAGCCAGAGGTCCGGGGCAGGAGAGAGCAGTGAAGTCGGGTCACAGGCCAGAGGTTGGGGCAGGCAGCGATCAGGCAAAACGAAGTACAATCCAAGAGTCGGGGCAGGCGGCAATCAGGGGAGGTCGGGGTCACAAGCCAAGGGTCAAATCCAGGAGTCAAATCAGCAAACTAATCAACAAAGTTTCCACGGGGCTTACGCCAAGCTGTCAGAACGAGCAGCACTGGAGTAATGGCCAGTGCTGCCTTTATACAGGATTGTGGCGCCGAAATTAACGCCCTGCGCATGCGCACTGCGCGTGCAAACTTCCGCGCGCGCAAAACCTAACAAATTGCGCGCATGCACACACCGTGCAACGCCACGCACCGCCAACCAGGAAGTTCAAACACAACAGCAAAGGACCCCCTGTGCGTGCGCACCCCGGAAAGGACACGAGACTGACGCCGGGACCTGAGATGGTGAGTGTGACAAATGGTTGCACATGAATCAAATGAACAATTAAAAGAAAAAGTTGTGCACCTCTGTGTACACTAACCATATTGAGAATACAAAGTATATACCTGCAACATCTTAAAATAGTAAGGGGTGCAAGGCCAAGTACCTACCCACATGTATAGAGGTGATAGAGAAGAAGGGAGGAAGAGAAAGAGGGGGAGAAGGGGAAAGGAAGATAGAAAAATCAACAACAGAGAAGCCATAAAAAAGGTGTTCATCAATCCCATCAAATAAAAGGAGGCCATGGGCCCATATGCAATTAACATGTTCTCCTAAGTTTTCTCCTTTTTCATCTTCTACAGTATTTAAAATAGGTTTCAAGCATCTTTCAACTGAAAAAGTACTGAAAAGTAGGTGAAAAAGTACAATCAAAATTAATTTGAGTATTTTCTTGCTTTCTGGTCTCCTAAAGGGTATTTTGTTGACAAGTTTAAAAATATCACTTAGGGGAAAACTCAGGAGAAAAAATGAATTGCATATGGGCCATGGGCCCATATGCAATTCACCTTTTCACCTGACGTTTCTCCTAGGAGAAAAAATTTCACCTTTGATTTAAAATAACTTTTTAACACTTTGCAATGGAAAAAAGTATCAAAAAGTAGGTATAAAGTACTATTAAAATTATTTTGAGTATTCTTTTGCTTGCTGGTGGTCTAAAAAGGATTTTATTGACAAGTTTTAAAATATCACCTAGGAGAAAAGTCAGGTGAAAAGGTGAATTGCATATGGGCCATGGTGAGAAGGCTAAAGGTTTTGTCCTTTACATAATTTACAGGTAGGAGACCAATAAGAAAGGAATATACCCCAAACAACAGGAGACCACAAGTATAATATGTGTAACCACTTCACAACTGAGGGGTTTTATGTAACGATTGGTGTCCGCACCCAAAGAGAATCTGATTATTGGTGATCTGCAGTATCACCAACAATGCAGATATATACCTGATTATTGATGATCTGCAGAATCACCAATAATACAAGTATAACTAACCACTGGACACCTGATAACATGTAAGTGTTTGGTGCAACAGTAGATAAGCATGGGCCACCTGAGGAGCAGGTGGCCCTTGACCATATGAGGAATATCTCCTTAGTAAAGGGCTGGAGATAACCAGAGAGCCGGTGATTCCCTGAACTGCTGGGAATCAGACTCTACTGCAGTCAAAGGACTCCTATGGGATAGAGTCCCTGACTGGATTGCAGAGAATCTCCTCTGAGAGACGGAGTCTCTGCAGCTACCTGACACCTAACCGGGTGGTGTCACAGGTAGTACAGACAGGCTGATCACCCAAGGAGTGAGTGACAGCCAGAAGGGTCATCCAGGCCGGATCGGCAACACACGAGCAGATAAGGTACAGAGACAGAAGGCTGATTCGGTAACCAGGTACAGGCAGGGTCGGCAATAGGTAATCAGATGTGCATAGGTACCGAATCAGATAGCAGGAGAGAGGTCAAGAGAGCAATAGGTCATAACAGATATCAAGCAGAGGCCTAGTCTAGAGTGTGAGGTCTGTGGTCTCAACACTCAGGAACTGGTCTAAAGAATAACACAGTACTGACACAGTATCCCTAAGCTTGGGTGTGAGGTCCGTGGTCACAACACCCTGGAACTAGTCTAAGGTATAACACAGCAATGACACAGTATTCCTAAACTTGGGTGTGTGGTCCTTGGTCACAACACCCTGGAACTGGTCTAAAGAATAACACAGTACTGACACAGTATCCCTAAGCTTGGGTGTGAGGTCCGTGATCACAACACCCTGGAACTGGTCTAAAGTATAACACAGCAATAACACAGTATTCCTAAACTTGGGTGTGTCGTCCTTGGTCACAACACCCTGGAACTGGTCTAAAGAAAAACACAGCAATAACACAGTATTCCTAAACTTGGGTGTGTGGTCCTTGGTCACAACACCCTGGAACTGGTCTAAAGAGTAACACAGCAATAACACAGTAATCTGGCTAAGTGTGAATTCCCAGGTCCACCTGGTTCTAACACACTGTGGGATCTGACTATGGTCTGAGTGCTAACACATAAGCATTCACAACGGCAGACAACCTGAGACTGACCAGCGAGATCTATATATAGAGCAGCACTCCTCAGCGCCACCCAGCGCTGTTCAGCCAATGACGATCTGCGCTGGGATCAGCTGATCAAGCTGATCAGCTGATCCCTCTCCTCTTGGCATAAAGGTCCTGCCTCCCAGCGCGCGCACGCGTAGCTCTCCATCTGTGTGCACTAGAAGGCTCAGATACACCAGACGCATGCTGCTGTGCGGAAACCGGCGGACAAAACAAATTGGACAAACCCACATAATACTGTATATATAAAAAATGACTGTCCTTTACATGTTCTATTATATACATTTTTAATAAGAAAAAAATAACTATCCACCGGAAAACTACTGTTTTCAGTGTAGCAATAACACACTAATATATGGGAAAAACCCTTGGGAATTTATGTAAATGTTTTTAATGTTTTATCAAGAAAAATTAAACATACCGATTGAAAACACAAGTGAGAGATCACTCATCTGAATGTTTCCCCTTATTCTTCAAGAAATAGTTGTCATTAAGCCAACATTCAGTACATAGAGGAAATGTTCTCCAAAATTGAGGCAAGTTGCATGCATTTTCACCACCTAGTAGTAGATATTATCAGTGGCGTACCTACCCTACTTCAGGTGCTCACAGCACCAGGTGTAGCCATGTCTAGGGGTGCCGCTGTGGTGCTCAGCCACTGTGTTCTTCCACCTAGGACCTTTTCTCATAGTTTGGGCAACATTCGTGAAAATAGCAGCAGATAGTGCAGGGCACTGTACTACTTCCTACACTAGATATAACACCCCTACCCCTACCTGTCCCATGGGCAATGTGTCTGCTCGCTTGCTACACACAGCCTGCAATGAGTGAATGTGCAGAGCAGCAGGGTGAGTAGAGAAAATGATTGCTGTGCTGCAGCTGGGACATTAGCAGGGAGAGGTGGCAGGATGTGTTTAGTGCTTCAGAAGTTGCCTGTCATTAGTAGCCATGTGCACTGGCTGCTGTAATACCAGAGTATCCCGGGCTATTGATTATTTATCCTGATCAGAGTAATTAATCAATAATGCAGGGCAGTCTGCTGTTGCAGAAGCCAGTGATACAGGTGCTGACGGACAACTTCTGTAGTGAGCAGAGAAGCAAGCTTCTGGCAATTTAGGTTAGCTTGACTGCAGGTAATCTTATCTATTTTCCCTAATCGTACCATAGTGATTGTATAATGTCCTACCATATTATTATTGTGTATTTATGTAGCACTGACATCTTCTGCACCATTGTATATAGTACAGAGTTTCATAATGGTTAGCTACATCCACATCGTGACGACTCCTTTTCCCCAAATATCCCAAAATCCCAACCTATCAACGCTCCCATCAATTTTTTTGGGGGGGATGGTGGTGGTGGTGGTGGGGGGGGGGGGGGAGTCTGTAAATAATCAGCACCGGGTGTCAAATCCCCTAGGTACGCCACTGGATATTATTTTTTTAACTTCAGTATGAGTTTGCAGGATCAATTAGGCTTCTTTCAACTGTGTGCTTGTCAGGCAGTTTGGCAACCCATCTACCAACAATTCAGTACAGCCAAATGGTAGTGTTTGTAATTCCACCAGTTTGATCAGATGTGACTCCATGTGATGGATGTCTCTCCACTGCAAGCCGGTGCATAAAATCAGCTGAGAGTCAGTGGATATACCACATGCACCTGCCCAAGTGAAACTGGCCTTATGTTTTCTAGTATTCTCCAAACTCAGTTAATCAAGCCCTTGTAATTGTCTATTGTAGGTTAAAAACAGAAACCAATAATGGCTGAGCCTGTGAGGTTCACTTCAATTAACTTTCTGTCTGGTCTAGTGAAGATGAAAGCAAATGACAGCTCATACCTGAGAGCAACCAATTTGTTCCATCTAATTGCAGCCTGCTGGCAGCAGGGCACGGTTTCTATGAATGTAAAGTCCTCATTTTTGGGCCCTCCAAGTATTTGCGCCATTTTAAGGGATTTATGACTGCTTTAGGTAAGCAACCAATGCAATTTCAAGATGGAACAAGGCTGTCCTGGCATACACATAGTGCAAACATACATTAATTGTTGATTTTTTTTTTTTTAAATAAAAGAATGACAGAGAGTTTATTGAATAATGCAGCAAGAATCACATATCACAATACAGAAAAGCTACACAGAAAATGCAGGAATTTTTACTGTTTTGGACAAACCTCCTGTGCACTAAGCAGAGTTTGTGTTTCATAACCTCACAACGAAGACATGAGACAACTGCCTGTCCATCCTGTATGTAGCATTCCAGGTTTCTAACAAGGAAAACCACGACTTTTACGTGGTCTACTGTGAAAAAAACCTTCTCAGTCATCCCTTTCTCTCTATATTTAGAAGACCTTGAAGACTTCACCAGGTATCTCCGGGTTTAGCTCTTATAAGTAATGCTGTAGCGTTTCTAATGCTAGCACTCACATCAACTTGAATATGTGAACATTTATAGTTTTATAGTTTGGCTCTAGCTCTGTCTTCAGATCTGGTTAAAGATGCTTGAGCATAGCAGTTGTTCTACAGTCATCCATTCACGTGAAAGCATATATAGGAAACAACACTTCTGTTGATGGATATTTTGGATTGCAAATACTATTGATGATGTCAGGGATAACCATAGTTTATGTACCTTTACAGTTCTGTATTAAATACCTTAAAATTATACCCTAATGCTGATTTATTTATTTTAATAAGAATCTTATATTGTATAAAGCCTCTAATGAAGCAGCCTTCAGGAGTTGTGTTACATGTGACACATGTAACACAACTCCTGAAGGCTGCTTCATTAGAGGCTTTATAGGTCTTTGATTATTGTGACTGTTAAGCTTTAAAAGATATTTATGGTCGAATTAAACCCCTTGTTGTTGTAGCTTATCACACAAAGCAGAACAATAAGTGGTGCCTAACAATGCTGACAATCTTCATTTCATTCTCAAAAATGTTGATTGCAGTGTTGGATAGGGGAGTGGGTGGAGTTAGATACTTACCTCAGTACAGGGGTCTAGTCCTGGGAAAATAAGTGAGTGGACTCACTTGGAGAACCCCTGCACGGCGTGGCAAAAATGGGCGTGATCAAGCACACCGCGGGCGTGGTCATTGGTGGGGCCAAATATACATGACCTTAGCAGTGATGTAAAAGGTCTGCTGAGGAAGTTTGAGCTCTGCCGTAGTGTATCCCCCAAAAATAGATGTAATCTGACAGCATTTCACCAAAAAGACACATAATTTGGTAGAAGTTCCTCCAAAATACAGATAATATGGAAGTGGTTCCCCCAAAATACACGTAACACCCAAAGGACATATAATCTGGCAGTAGTGGTCCCCCAAACAGAAGCCGTTTCACTAACATACACATAATCTGGCAGCTGTTCCCCAAAATACATAACAGCGGTTCCACAAAAATGCAGATAATCTGACAGCAGTTCCCCCAAAATAGGTACCCCCAGGTAGCCAGGTCTATAGGTGTCCCCAGTATAAGTAGCCATGAGTATAGTAGTCCCCAGTATACGTAGCCAGAGGTATAGTTGCCTAGTATATGTAGCCAGGCGTATATGTGCCCAGTATATGTAGCCAGGGGTATATGTGCCCAGTATATATAGCCAGGGGTATATGTGCCCACTATATGTAGCTAGAGGTATATGTGCCCAGTATATGTAGCCAGGGGTATATGTGCCCAGTATATATAGGCAGGGGTATATGTGCCCAGTATATATAGGCAGGGGTATATGTGCCCAGTATATATAGCCAGTGGGATATGTGCCCAGTATATATAGCCAGTGGGATATGTGCCCAGTATATATAGGCAGGGGTATATGTGCCCAGTATATGTAGCCAGTGGGATATGTCCCCAGCATATGTAGTCAGGGGTATATGTGCCCAGTATATATAGCCAGTGGTATATGTGCCCAGTATATATAGGCAGGGGTATATGTGCCCAGTATATATAGCCAGTGGGATATGTGCCCAGTATATATAGCCAGTGGGATATGTGCCCAGTATATATAGCCAGTGGGATATGTGCCCAGTATATATATAGGCAGAGGTATATGTGCCCAGTATATGTAGCTATAAGGATATGTGCCCAGTATATGTAGGCAGGGGTATATGTCCCTAGTATATGTAGTCAGGGGTATATGTGCCCAGTATATGTAGCCAGTGGTATATGTGCCCAGTATATATAGGTAGAGTTGGGCCGAACCTCCGATTTTAGGTTCGCGAACCGGGTTCGCGAACTTTCGCGGAACGTTCGGTTCGCGTTAAAGTTCGCGAACCGCAATAGACTTCAATGGGGATGCGAACTTTGAAAAAAAAAATTATGCTGGCCACAAAAGTGATGGAAAAGATGTTTCAAGGGGTCTAACACCTGGAGGGGGGCATGGCGGGTTCACTGAACAGTACAGGTATACAGTGGTGGGTTCACAGAACAGGTATGCAGTGGCGGGTCCACTGAACAGAACAGGTATGCAGTGACGGGTTTACAGAACAGGTATGCAGTGGCAGGTTCACTGAACACAACAGGTATGCAGTGGCGGGTTCACTGAACAGGTATACAGTGGCGGGTCCACTGAACAGAACAGGTATGCAGTGGCAGGTTCACTGAACACAACATGTATGCAGTGGTGGGTTCACTGAACAGGTATGCAGTGGTGGGTTCACAGAACAGGTATGCAGTGGTGGGTTCACAGAACAGGTATGCAGTGGCAGGTTCACTGAACAGGTATGCAGTGGTGGGTTCACTGAACAGGTATGCAGTGGTGGGTTCACTGAACAGGTATGCAGTGGTGGGTTCACAGTACAGGTATGCAGTGGTGGGTTCACAGAACAGGTATGCAGTGGTGGGTTCACAGTACAGGTATGCAGTGGTGGGTTCACAGAACAGGTATGCAGTGGTGGGTTCACTGAACAGGTATGCAGTGGTGGGTTCACAGTACAGGTATGCAGTGGTGGGTTCACAGAACAGGTATGCAGCCAGGAACAAGCTAAGCCTAACTAATCTTTCCCTATGAGAGACAGTCTGCAGCAGCTCGCCCTACTCTCACTAATGCAGGCACACGAGTGACCGTAATGGCCGCCGCTGCCTGCCTTATATAAGGGGGGTGGGGCTCCAGGGGCTAGTGTAGCCTAATTGGCTACACTGGGCCTGCTGACTGTGATGTAGAGGGTCAAAGTTGACCCTCCATGTGCATTATGGGGTGAACCGAACTTCCGCAAAACTTCGCCTGCGGGACGCGAACACGAACCACGGAAGTTCGCATGGAACCGTTCGCAGGCGAACCGTTCGGCCCAACTCTATATATAGGCAGGGGTATATGTGCCCAGTATATATAGCCAGTGGGATATGTGCCCAGTATATATAGCCAGTGGGATATGTGCCCAGTATATATAGCCAGTGGGATATGTGCCCAGTATATATAGGCAGAGGTATATGTGCCCAATATATGTAGCCAGTGGGATATGTGCCCAGTATATGTAGCCAGGGGTATATGTGCCCAGTATATGTAGCCAGGGGTATATGTACCCAGTATATGTAGCCAGGGGTATATGTGCCCAGTATATGTAGTCAGGGGTATAGTAGTCCCCAGTATATGTAGCCAGGGGTATATGTGCCCAGTATATGTAGCCAGGGGTATATATGCCCAGTATATGTAGTCTGGTCTTCTAGCCGCACACAGAGCGGAGCATCCCTTGCAGCTGGAAGAAGGCGGAAAGTCTCCGCCCACTTTAGCCGCCCGGCCCGACATTTCAAAACACCGGAGGGGAGAGGCAGGAAGGGGAGCACGAAGGTCAGGGAAGGGGGGGGGGAGATGTCCGCCCATCCCCGCTGTCCCCATAGCTCTCCTTCTCTGCGCTGCTCCCCTCCACACAAGCCAGGGTGAACGGCGTCCACGCTGAAGAAAAAGTGGGTGGACGCCGTTCACCCGCGTCCACGCAGGACTCGACCCCTGCCTCAGTAGCTGAAAGCCTTTAGATGGTGTAGAGCAGCCTTTCTCAACCTTTTTACCCTGGAGGAACGCTGCAAATAACTTTTGGATCTCAAGGAACCCTTGTAAACAAATTTTTAATCTCGAGGAACCCCTGCATTTATTTTTCCGGAGGCATGGTCTTTAAAAGTAGGTGAGGTTGTTAATTTCACCAACTCCTATTACACTGCCACTCATTTTACTGTGTTCATTATTATTCTGACCCCCAATTTAGTGCTTCTTTTTACAGTACCCCCCTATTATAATGTGCTCTATTATCCTTCCTCCACGATGGGGGGAAATGCCAATGAACCCCTGCAGAGTCCTTAAGGAACCCTGGGGTTCCAGGGAACCCTGGTTGAGAAGCCTGGTGTAGAGGCTTCCCTGATCCATACCGGCACAGGATCCTTCTTCATCTGGACAGGGTATGTGTTAGTACGGTCAGCAAATGTCCAGTCCAGATGGAAACGTCCACAGCGGGAACACGACCACAAGAAACCTATTCAACAAGATTTTACTGAATAGATTTAGAGGGATGCTGCACTAGAACGGTGGGCTGTAGCAGGATCTGAGAGGACTCTGTACTATACAGATGCTTCCTACTACTACTGTAAATATCTAACTTTTTTTTCACTGCAGGTATGCTTTAAAGCCCCATCTACACGATACGATTCTATTTACGATCCGATTAAATCCGACATGTCCGATCGGGATTCGATGCGATTCAGTTCAATTTGCCATTGTTTTACAATGGCAAATCAAATCGAATCGAATCGCATCCCGATCGGACATGTTGGATTTAATCGGATCGTAAATAGAATAGTAATCGAATCGTAAAAAGAATCGTATCGTGTAGATGGGGCTTAAGTTTATCGTCCACATGTAGGTATGTGAAAATGGAAGTTTTGAGCAATGGACTTCCTTCAGCAACCCATACACACCTAGTGAGTGAATGGCTGGAATGCAGAAAGACAAGTTGAAATCCCCAGTCTTACCCAAACACTATTGTACACAGCCTGTGTCTGATAAATAAATGATTTACAGTATTCTGCTATTAAAGAAAACATACATTTTGGGAAAATGAACAAAGCAACTGGGGATGTTTTTATGACATGCTTGGCGAGATAAAAACAGCATATTATTTTGCAGGGAGAAGATATAGAAAAAATTACATGGGCTGAAAATTTATCAGAAACTGATCTGCACACCGAAGGTTCAAGATAATCCCATTTGTATAATGAATGTTACGTAGTAAAAGAGCTGGAACGTGAAATCAGCATTAATTACGCTTATTGTTTCCTTGACGGATTGAGAAGCTTGTTGTATATATCAGAAAAAAATGTGGAAAGACCAGTCCCTCTTAAAAAGGCATTAAAAAGGTAAGCTGACCTTTTCCCAGAGACACCTCAGCTGTTATTGATTGTGGAGAAATCATTTATCAATGTACAAGACTCTTGGATAGGTTTTTTTCTATTCTTTCTGTGCTCCATGGAAAATACAAACATTTTCTTTGCAAATATAAAAATCTGTTCGGATTAGTAGAGGGAAAACAACGTGCACCTTCCGTCCTTTGATGTGTGTATTTATTAGCAGCAAAATTATTCCATCATATCAGGTATCTTACATGACCCATGCGTAGACCGTGGTGGTGGAGGAGGTGGGTGGCGGGTGAGGATGGCGGAGAGCGACGGCCAATTCGTGTCACACGGACACTTGGTCACGCTGCGTACCACCTAAGACCAGAGGGCCCACGAGAAGGCTTATGTAAGATACCTGATATGGAATAATTTTGCTGCTAATAAATACACACATCAAAGGACGGAAGGTGCACGTTGTTTTCCCTCTACTAATCCGAACGATTACTCTTCCTTTTACTGTCACTGTTGTGACGGAGCACACGTCCTCAAGGCGACAGACAGCAAAGATCAAGACGAAGGTGGTGAGAGAATTTTTGCTTTTTTATTTCCTTCCACTGCAATTCTTATAGGAGTGCCGCACTATACTTTTCTTTCTTGTATGAATAAAAATATAAAAATCTGATTTACAGTAACGACTCACACAATTGCCCACATTTAGACACCGCATTTAGACACCTAATGACTTACTCACTTCGAAAATCGGCACATTGCACACTCATCAGTGTAAAAGCGTCATTAAAATATAATTTGGACCGTGTTTTGATGCAATTATACAGTAATGCAAGAGACATAGGGCTTGATTCACTAAGACAAATAGCATGCACATGTGCAGTAGCCACCGACTGCTTTGTGATGGTAGCCGCTGCTGGCCAGAGGGACTTGGACCAATGTGTGGTGGGCAGGACTCCGGGGGGCTGCTAGAAGCTACCGCTAATTTCAACTCATTATTTGTAGACTTACAGTACCCTTGACCTCGTTTTAAAATAAAATGTTTTAATGCTTTTTTTTTATATTTGCTGCGCTGTGACCTTTAGCACCCCCTCTGTCCCCCACTCTGCTCAGCCGTAATGCAGAGCTTGTTGATGGGCGGGGAAGAAGTGTCAGTACTTCCTCCTCTCTGCCCGTCCTCAGGAACGCCCACCCCACTCGCCGCTATTAGTTCCTATCTTTACAGTGCGCTGGGGTGTTGCACCATGTGTGGTCTTGAGGTAATTTAGCTCAGAACGATAGTGTACTTATAGCTGTATTAGTACACGATTGTTAGCGGCAAGTGGGGTGAATGTTCCTGAGGACCGCCAGAGAGGAGGAAGTACTGACACTTCCTCCCCGCCCGTCATCGATGTCCTGCTCAAGTCGAATATTTTGGCTGAGCAGAAAGGGGGGCGCTAAAGGGAGAGGAAGTTGCTGTGATTTCTGTCACAGCACAGCAAGAAATCACAGCACAGCAAATAAGCACTTGGACAGCCCAGCCTCTGTTGGTTGTGGACCTTGTCCCGGCCCTGGGTACAAACAATGCAGATAAGATAAAAGTGCATGAACCTAGGTCACATTCTGTAGGCCATATTAATGTAGCACACATTTTAAGTAGTCCTGGGGCTCTGTTTTGCAGGAGATCATGCTCGGGGGCGGAGCTCTGCCCCCTTTTCAGTCTCGAAACCGCCGTCTAAACACTTAGTACAGCGCTGCGGTCAGCAGTAGCGCTGTACTGGGGACAGCCGTGTGAAAGCCTGGGGCAGAGCAGGGACAAGGTCCTCCAGTACCCAAGGCTGAGACACCAAAGTGCCCCCTCCATCCCTCCCACCCCAGCTGTCACACGCTGATTGCTATTAGACTAAGAGGGCCACAGGGCCCACAACCTCCCCAACACCTTAATATCTAGTTTTCTGGCCTGCAGTCACTGCTATGTATCCCCTTTTCTTATTTCTTTCTGCTTCATACACAATTAGGAATGGCAGCTGAATGAATTGTGCGCCCCCTCCTACACTGCGCCCTGAGGCTGGAGCCTCTCCAGCCTATGCCTCGGCCCGGCCCTGGCCTGGGGGACAAGAGAGCGATCGGCTCTCATAGGGTGAAGCCTATGACAGCCGATCGCGTGATTGGCTGGCTGCAGGGAGGGAGGGAGGGAAGGTATTAAGAAAAAAAATAAACATTTTTTTAAAAAAAACACAGACATAAATATTTATTAAAAACAAACAAACACCTGGGGGGCGATTAGACCCCACCAACAGAGAGCTCTGTTGGTAGGGGGAAAAGGGGGGGGGAATCACTCATGTGCTGTGTTGTGCGGCCCTGCAGCTTGGGCTTAAAGCTGCAGTGGCCATTTTAGTTAAAAATTGGCCTGGTCTTTAGGAGGGTTTACCACTTTGGTCCGCAAGTGGTTAAACTTGTATATGACTGGGGCACAAGTTATCATCACTGTTTCTCTTGAGTTTCAGAGATAAATACATGGAGAAAAGAATAGAGGATGATGAGACCCTAACTGGTGCAATGGCTTGGGCCCTAGAGGACATGGGGCCCCTGTGCGGCTGCATGGCTGGCACATGCCTATGTCCGCCTCTGCATCGGGTACGTATGTATGTATACTATTGGCTTCTGAGGAAGCTTATTGTTAAGCGAAACGGCTGTCAGGCCTCTGTCACCCCCACCGCATAACCGATGTCTGTACACCGCTGCCTAAAGGTACCCTTTTTGCAATTTACAGTGCCTCAAGCCTTTTCTCTATTGTGGATGCAAGACATATGTAAGGAGTGCACATACCGTATATACTCGAGTATAAGCCGAGTTTTTGAGACCAAAAAAGTGGTCCCAAAGTGGGGGTCTCGGTTTATACTCTGGGCAGCACGGTGGCGTAGCGGTTAGCTCTCTCGCCTTGCAGCACTGGGTCCCTGGTTCGAATCCCAGCCAGGGCACTATCTGCAAAGAGTTTGTATGTTCTCTCCGTGTCTGCGTGGGTTTCCTCCGGGAACTCCGGTTTCCTCCCACATTCCAAAAACATACAGATAAGTTAATTGGCTCCCTCTAAAATTGGCCCTAGACTACAGTACTTACACTACATAATATAGACAGATTGTGAGCTCCTTTGAGGGACAGTTAGTGACAAGAAATATATATATACGCTGTACAGCGCTGCGTAATATGTCGGCGCTATATAAATACTAAATAATAATAATAATATACTCGAGTCGCTATTTTTGCAGACCCCCCCTCCCATGCTGGCAGTGACGGCTATGTGTCCCCCGGCATGAGCAGACTGCTCCTTGTTGTCCGCTGCCGTTAGATGGCCGTGCGCTGCTTCCCTCACCAGATCCCTCAAAAGCAGAGCGCTTTTACCAGTCTGCACCGCTGTCGACCTGCAGTCGTCTATCCGTGCAGAGGAATGTCTTCACAGGTTAATCCGTGTTCCCCCGCGGCGGGTGCCCGCCGGCAACAGCAGAACGCTACATGGTACTTCATGTACCAGTCTGCACCACGATGATTGCACGTGTTCACAGGCATCATAGCAACGGTTGCTATGATGCCCTCTAATGGCGCCTATGAACAAGTGCAATGATTGCAGCGCTCTGCTGTTGCCGGAGGGAATCCGCCGGGGGGAACACGGATGAACCTGTGAGACGTGCATCTGCACGGACGGATGACTGGAGGAGAGTGCGGTACAGACTGGTAAATAAAAGTGCCCACAGCGCTGTGCTTTTCCCGGGGGACACTCAGAGGGGGCGGGGGGGGGGGGGACACGGAGGTCTGTAAAACTACCACATACTACTCCGGTCTGGTTAAGGGGCCGGTGCACGGACATCTAATGGCAGTGCACAGCACAGAGCAGTCAGCTCATGCCGGGGAACATTAAGTAAATACAAACACCACATAGCTATCTTCTTGTGAAGGGGGACAATTGGAGGGGGAAACAGATGTGTGTATAACTACTGCATTCTTAATTTGCATGGTCTGGCAGGGGTGGAAGGGGGTTGCACATGGCAATCTGATGCTGACAAATGGCTCATGCATGGCTCATGCATGCTGCACAGGACATGCATTAGCAATTAGGCCATCAGGAGATGCTTGGTACACTGGACAGCTTTGACCCATCTCTTCAGAGGATTTTTGCAATTTACTAAGTGTGCTTCCTGACCTTGTGTACCCCCAGGAATTATTGTGCCAAAATCTGCACAATATTGGCAAACAACCATCAAAATCTGCACAAGACAGGGGCTCCACAATGCCATGCACATGTGGGGGCTGTATACCCTCAGTTTATATTCAAGTCAATCATTTTTTCCATATTTTTTAGGAAAAAGCTGGGGGGTCGGCTTATACTCGAGTATATACAGTAATTGTTCGGTTATTATCCAGTGTGTTGAGCCAGTCCACTTCTGATTCACATCTAGCGCCAGTTTCTCTTCTCCTACTTCTTGTACTTGGTAATGTAATGATTTGAATGCAGCTCCTCGACCATGGAAACCCATTCCATAAAGCTCTCCACGCACTGAATCTGAAGGCTATATGAAGTATAGAAGTATGTAGCTATTGACTTTGCAGAACGTTGGTGGGGCATACCACTTTGTGGCCGTGTTCTCGATTGCTTCTATCTTTACAATACTATTAACAGTTGACGGTGGAATATTTAGTAGCAGAGAAATTTCATGAATGGATTTATAGCACAGGTGGCATTCTATTACTGTACCACACTGGAATTTATCGAGCGATCCATTCTTTCACAAATGTTTGTAGAAATAGTCTGTATTTCTGAATGTTTGACTTTATTCATCTCTGGCCATGGAAGTGATTGGAAGTTTGGAACATCTAAATTCCATGATTTGGAGGGACGTTCAAGTACGTTGGAAATATAGCGCTGCGTAATATGTTGGCAGCTTTATAAATACAATAAATAATAATAATAGTGTACATTTCTCATAGTATACAGTATGTAGCATGTTTATTTTATCCTGGTTTGATACAGATATGCATATTTTTAATATGTAGGCCTACGTATGCTCAAAGCTCATCTAGGTGCTCAATGCTGGCACTAAAATTTGGCCTGAGAAAGTCAGTCTTAAGTTACGCACGAAACGCGTTGACTTGTTGCAAATGAAATGTCCTGTTATATTCTGAAAATTTCTGTCATCCTTGAGGTAAGCCACCTCTTATTTTTAGTTACCAATGTTCTGCAGCCACATGCTAAGTGATGCCCTTGGGAGAAAAGAGGTTAACATGACAGATGCATGTTAAATTAAAAAGAAAAACCTCTTGTGTAGCAGATAAAAGCAAATGTCTTTTACTTTCTAGGTGGAAGATACTGACGGGGGGAAGGGGAGGTCCATGTTAGTGCTGGTGTAAATGAAAGTTATTGATGTTCTGCAGACGGTGGCGGTATTGTGCCTGAGCGTGTACAGTTGTAGCTTCAGCTTACTGAACAGTTGCATCCCTACTCACACAGGTAAAGTAGGGCTATGCAAGAAAATAATTTTGACAATACTTTTTCCCCTGCGTTTTGGTATTTTTTTCAATTGCAGAGTGCTGAAAATATATTTTAAAAAGAAGATAAAAAATTATCTCCTAGGAGAAAACTTAGGAAGAAAAGTGAATTGAATAACCCTTATTCAATTCACTTTTTCTCCTAGGTGATATTTTGACATCTTATCAATAAAATGCCTTTAAGCCACAAGCAAGCAATCAAATACTCAGAATAATTTTAACAATACCTTTTCATTTTGTTGGTAATTTTTCAGTTGCAAATGGCTGAGGTTATTTTAAATAGAAGATGAAAAATTATCTCGCATAGAAATCACAGGGCAGGAGAAAAAGTGAATTGAATTTTGGCCACTGTATCATCTGATTATTTCTTCACATAATCACCTCCCTTATTTAAGTAGTTATCATATATTTCTACAAGGTTTTTAATCCCTTTGTTGGAGTAGCGACACACTTTTCGCATTTGTATTGGAGGAATTCAGTGAGGCACTTCATGTTAATGTTGCTGACCAAACAGTTACCGGTGTCCTGCAGTCACATGACAAATGGTGCAAGGAGAGAAGAGGTTAAACGGAGGAATGCAAGTTAAATTATACTAAAAGAATACCTTGCGTGGTAGGTTAAAGCAAAATGCTGTTAATTTCTGGATAACCCTCATATATACCAGATGTGTTTTGGACAAAGTTTAATTGATGTCTGTAGACAGTTCCTTTGTAGCTCTCTTCTAACACTGACTTGAAAGACTTTATTTGTTTTGCCTGATATAAGCTGTTCTACTCCTTTGTTATATTTCTGCTTCCAGGTGGCTTATTCTATGAATAGACTAATATGACTAGTTCCATTTAAGGCGAGTGTGTTCAAATACACATATGCATTGTGTTCATATGTACATTTTTACACTATACTAAATCCAGTCATGTATAAATATTTAGAATTGAAGATAATCTATATAATGCCCATTAGAGTACTTACATGGAATGTTCAACACTTTTATGAAGGTGTACTATACTATGTGCTGTCTAGTTAAATACATTATATTAACTGTACAACTTCTTGTAAAATAGTGAGAGTCATTTTAAGTATCGGGTTAATTTTATAAGTTCTTTTATATAACCTAAGGAAGTTAGTGTAGCTCATAAAACAATGGCCTCAATTCACTAAGATCATGCTGGAGATAATAAGGCAAGAGAAAACTTACCTCCACACAGTGAGAGAGTTATCTTATCTCTTCATTCCTTAAGTTACCTCCTCTGTAGTTAATTTACCTCCTCTGTAGTTAATTTACCGCCTTTGTAGTTATTTTCACACGCAGTTAATAAACAGCCTGTCTTTCACTGTGGAGTTATTTTAACCTATTTTGGTTCCTGGACGTAGTTTCTACGTCCAGGAACCATGCGCGCTACCGCGCGCCCCCGCGGCCGATCGTGCGCGTGCACGCGCACTCCCGGCCGCGGATTCGGTAGCCAAGGAATCAATGTATCGGGCTATGGAGCCCGATCATTGATTCCTCTCCCCCGCTGAAAAAGCGACAGCTTCTCTTGGAAGCTGAGCTTTTTCTGGCCGTCTCCTTCCCAATGCGTCACTCTAAGCGCGTGCTACGCTTAGAGTGACGTCATGTAAACAAACTCATGGCCGCCATCTTGTGGCCAAAAAGTAATACTACACCTGAAAAAAACAAAACAAAAAGAATTAACACACATTTACATTATAAATCTATTGTTTACCTCCCACCCTCCCAAAAGTACCCAAATAAAATGTTTAGTATAAAAAAAAAAACATTACAATAAAAAAAAAACCATGTAAATATTTACCTAAGGGTCTAAACTTTTTAAATAATGTAAAGATGAAATATTTCTATATTTTTTTTTTATTTTAAACTTGTAAATAGTGATAGATTTAAAATGGAAAAATTGCACCTTTATTTCCAAATAAAATATTGTCGCCATACATTGTGATAGGGACATAATTTTAACGGTGTAATAACCGGGACATATGGACAAATACAATACGCAAGTTTTAATTATGGAGGCATGTATTATTTTAAAACTATAATGGCTGAAAACTGAGAAATAATGAATTTTTCCATTTTTTTCTTATTCTTCCTGTTAAAATGCATTTACAGTAAAGTGGCTCTTAGCAAAATGTACCCCCCAAAGAAAGCCTAATTGGTGGTGGAAAAAACAAGATATAGATCAGTGCATTGTGATAAGTAGTGATAAAGTTATAGGCTAATGAATGGGAGGTGAACATTTATCACGTGAAAACGACGGAACCTGAATGGGTTAAGGATTGAAGAGTTAACTTAAAGACAGAAGAGTTAACTTTAGGTTTGCCTGAGGTAAAATGTTTGCTAAATACAACATGCCTCATCACCATGGTGACCACTCTAGACGCGTTATTGAAGACAGGAGATAAGATTAGTGAATTGAGGCCATTATTTAGTGCTAAAGCAAAAATAAATCATTTTGGCTAAAGTCTCCATGATCTTCTGAAAAAATACTCTTACATTTCATTTTGCTGATTCCAAATTTTTGAGTACCTTTACTTGTGATAGATCGACCTCTGTTGGTAGGTTGGTACTTGTACAGGTTTTGATAAATACATTTTTTGTTGACAAGCGAGCATCATGTTTCAAAAAAGACCTCCCTCCTCACAGCACCTGCACCCTTTTTAACGTCTGCCTGATGAACCCTGTGTGTTCTAGTAAAATGTATTGTAATTGTAGTTTGCTTTATATTATTTTGCACCTTATCAAAGTCATTCTCCCAGTGGACCTAAGTTACCCTCCTTTTTTAATGTTATATCTATTTATATATTTTGGTTTTAGTTTTATTTATTTATTTTCTATTATTTTTTTGGGAGGGGGGCAGTTATATTATACATTCTGTAATTGCTCAATTATTAATAGTTTTTTGCTGAATTCAATTTTTTGTTTGACTCTCATAAGTAGTCTAAAAGTGTGCCTGGTTTTGGCATTCGTTGTACCAACTAGATGCTGGCAGCATAAAGGTGGCCACACACCATACAATTTTCTTAATTACTTAATTCAAGGGTTGCAATCACGTTTTTCTGATTGATTGTAACATTTTAAAAACTTGACCAATATACCAAACATACAGTATTACATTTTCCCCAATTATGAAAAATAAAAATGACTATATATTAAGAAATTGACACTCTACCCTACACCATTCCATTTTCAAACAAAAAGGATCAGAAGAATCCACCACTCCCAATCAATTTAGATCAAAGAAAAACGGGAAATCTGATTGGATTTCTTGCTCGAATAAAAAGAGCTTTACATTTTTCGGACATCTAATTTTTAACGAATTGCCATGTGTCCATTAGTGCTGCACTTAGTTCCCCTTTCTACTTCATAGATTTGCTAAAATTGTACAGTCAAGATTGTATCATTGATGAGCATCGTAAGCTAGCATGCTTACCTTGATTTTTTTCCTTTTTCGTGCTCCAGTGATAATGCAGTGGTCACCTAGCCTGATGTCATACAGTAGTGGTTGCACAAACCTCTATGAAGTGCACGCTTTACTAAGGCCTAGTTTACAGTGCTCAGTTGCATTGCAGAATAATTTTCCATGTCAAATCACTGCCCATACATTGGGCATATATAT
This sequence comes from Hyperolius riggenbachi, assembly GCF_040937935.1. Classification (NCBI taxonomy): domain Eukaryota; kingdom Metazoa; phylum Chordata; class Amphibia; order Anura; family Hyperoliidae; genus Hyperolius; species Hyperolius riggenbachi. The sequence goes on along the minus strand of NC_090655.1, from coordinate 127,234,974 downwards.
AGTGAGTGTGAACTGCAATGGAGGCTGGGCATAGACTTAAATACAAAGACTTCATGCAGCGAATTAGAACAACATGCCCAGTTACAACACAGTATTGTGAACAGGCTCATAGAGTTGTATGGGCAGTGAGTTGACATGCAAAATAATTCTGCAATGTAACTGAGCACTGTGAACTAGGCCTTAAAGTTGCCATACACCATAAAATGTTTTAATATTTATTTTCAATTCAAACAATTCTAATCATTTTTTTACACATTTTATTTTTATTTATCAGAAAATGACAATAAAGATTGTATCAATTAATATCAATCAATAAAAAGCAACAAAACCCATAACCATCCCTCATTCCTCCCACATTGCTCTCCCCCTTATTCTTTGCTGTACAGTCATGGGCTCAGGAAAACATCTAAATTACCTTCTGTGTTGTTCTTTTTCTCCAAAGACCGAACTTTACAAATCATTTTTGATTTCCACTCTTCCCAGAGTGCCTTGCAGTTGTTTATCAGCATACCATTCTGAATATTTAAACAGTTCCATTAAACTGTCCATATCCGTTAGCAGGATTATATGAAGAAAGTACAATTTCCATTTTTTGGAGAAAAAGTAACTTCCTTTTGAAACATTATGGCTTAATTCACAGTGCTCAGTTGCATTGCAGAATAATTCTGCATCTCTACTCACTGCCCATAAAATTCTAGTAGCAGTACTACTACTACTACTGAGTAGAGTATTGTACTGTGCCCATACAATTCTATGGGCCTGTTCACAGTATTGCATTGTAACTGATTGTTTTATTCAAACTCGCTGCTTGAAGGCTTTGTAATAAAGAGAATCTGAAGTGAAATGATTTACTAAAAAAAAAAAAAATACATACACCAATAGATCTTATCAGTGCAATTAAATTGAAGCTGTTACCGATGCTCTGTCGCCTTCCGTTTGTCCGCCAATTCACTTTAAAATCTGTTATTTCCTGAAAAAGACAACCACGGCCTCTGAATAATTTATGGGTTACAGCTTTTCCCTCTGTGCGGCGATGTGCACACATAGCTAAGCCCCTTTTCATATACATACATTGGGAATACACAGGAACACGCAGTGCATCCAGCAGCTTCAGCTTCTCTCCAGCAGAGAGGCTGCTGTTAGACCCTGCTGCTGTGAGACTATGCTGCCTCACAGACTCGGGAGCGCGCATTGGAGGAGCGGCATAAATTGGAATGTGGCTGAAGGGGACAGAAATGGGCGGAGATTGGCAGTGATTAGCACAGAGAGGCAGAGCGATGATGACCAGCTCTGCCTCTTCCTGCAAGCATATTCTCAGACCGAGTGGGTCGTAGAGAGATAAAAGCTGCTTATCTGGACAGAGCCGGGACAAGGTCCTCCAGCACCCAAGGCTGAGACACCAAAGTGCGCCCCTCCATCCCTCCCACCCCAGCCCTCACACACTGATTGCTATTAGACTAAGAGGCGCCCCAGGGCCCACAACCTCCCCAACACCTTAATATCTAGTTATCTGGCTGGTAGTCACTTCCATGTATCCCCTTTTCTTACTTCTTTCTGCTTCAAACACAATTAGGAATGACAGCTGAATGAATTATGCGCCCCCTCCTACACTGCACCCTGAGGCTGGAGCCTCTCCAGCCTATGCCTCGGCCCGGCCCTAGGGGGGACTCAGTTTCAATTGGGAATACCACAGAAGACAAGGTGCTTAACTCCTAATTATGATTTAAGAAAAAAATAGCTTCAGATGCTATTTAACGTCTATGTCCAGTCTCCATTGCAGTTCACACTCATTGTAACACATTATAATGTGCAGTGCCGGATTTACATCACAGGAGCCTATAGGCACAGATGTTCTGACCACCCCATGCTTTGTCCTAAATAAACCTACAAACACCCACCGAACCACACCGCAAATGTACTGGCTGACCCAGCTGTCACTTTTCTCTTAATTCCCTTGTCCATCATAGGTAGCGCCCCTTAGTATAAGGTAGCCGGAGCTATCCTCAGTATTAACCTTCCTGGCTGTGCATTTCTGTCTGGATTTTCAAGAATTTGAGGCCTCCAATTCTTAAAGAGACACTGAAGCGAGAATAAATCTCGCTTCAGTGCTTATATTCAGTAGGGGCATGTGTGTGCTAAAACGCCGCTATCCCGTGGCTGAACGGGGGTCCCTTCACCCCCAACCCCCCCCCCCCCCCCCCTGCAAAATCAACGACCAACTTGGCATCGCCGCCTCTCCCCCGCCCCTCTCACTGAAGGAAGACTGACGGGGCGGGGGAGAGGCGGAGATACGCGCTGACAGACGCGCGTGAGGCAGGGCTGCGGCCATTAGCCCTGCCTGAATGCGGAAGTGATCCCCCGCTGCACGGAGGGGATTTAGGAGGTAAGGGACCCCCGTTTAGCAGCGCGATAGCGGCGGTTTAGCAGGGGCACACGTGCCCCTGCTGAATATGCACGTGAGATTTATTCTCGCTTCAGTGTCTCTTTAAGTCATAACTCACCAAAATATATCAGAATAAGAGCCTGGTACACATTCTGCATATAAATAAAAGACTGGAACACAAAATTGTTGAAATCATTAAATTTATCAATAAACCGAAAAAATTGCTAAACTGTACAAATAAGGCAGCAGATTATTATACAGTATGTTCATATATACATAATACACCTCCTGCTTGTGGTATATTTTGAAACAGGGAATGGCGACATCACAATCGGGGCAGTAGAAGTATGATTCCTTTCGGAATGTATTCCCTCTGCTATCAGTCTTAGACGGCAGACAGAGAGTAGTCCAAATCCAGGCAGAGGTCGGTGCAGGCTGCAAACAGAGAGTAGTCAAAATCCAGGCTAAGGTCGGTGCAGGCGGACTGCAGAGAGCAGTCACAATCCAGGCAAAAATCTGTAACAGTGAGGCAGAAGCACTTAGATCAGGAGCAGTTGGGAACCAAATGGCTACATAGTTACCAAACCTACTTTCAAATGAGCTTATCTGCCAGGGCAGTGAGCTGACACAGGGGAAAGATCAAATTACAACTTGTGATTTGAGACAAATGAGGAGGCATTAGACAGGCTAAACTCTGTATAACAGGGGCATATCTAGAAATCACTGGCCCCCTGCGAAAATTTGAATGGGCCCCCCCATCCAAGGCTCCTAGGGAGGGGAGTTAGCCGCCTTTCCACCATCAGGCGCCTGTAGGCACGTGCCTACAGTGCCTTATGGTAAATTCGGCCCTAATGCATGAGTGTGAACCTAGCCTGAGGGTGGCATCCAGTCTTTCCAAACTTGTAGATCAGGTAGGGAGGGGGACGTGGGGTATATCAATCTGTTGAAAAGTGCATCTCTGCAGAATGTTTGTTCACTAAGAAATAATTCCTAGGCTCGCAAAATGCTAGACTAAACATCACTGGGAGCTTGGGTTACATAACAATATATAACTATAGCAAGTGTTCCTAAAACCAGGATAATTTCCCACTTTACCATGATTTTTTTTTAAATTTAATGTATGCAGTTTAAAAATGGACCAGTTGAATGAAGCCAAGGTGAGACTTGATTGGTCTGTTTCCAAGCTGCATACATTTGTATAAAATGTGCATAATTCTGTATCAACTCTGAATCATTTGCATCTCATTGACCATCCCTAGCAACAGTCACTTACACTCCTGGGACATGGCAGTGGTAACTTAGGATCCAGGCACTGGCCTTCCAAGTTATGATATGAGATAGCAGAATATTTTAATTAAAAAAATGTTGTTAAGAGGAACCCCTCAGCACAGCTCAAGTCCCAAATACCATGAAAAATTCAATATGAAGATATATATTTTTAGCCTTTACAAACAATAAAAGAACTGTTTTAGTACAAGATTTGTTATTATAAGTCTGTGCATAGGACCTATAAGAAAGGCTACAGATGGAGAAAGATGGAAAGGGGTCTTTGGTTCACAAATAGGGGCTACTCTGAAATGAGAGACAGTTGGGAGGTATGAGGTCATAACATTATAAAAAAAAAGAGGAGTTTGGAGTAAACCCTATTTATCTTTATAAGAGTTCTGACTGGTTTCCATGAGCAACAGTTGCTCATGGAAACCATGATCAGTTAAATAGAGAGGATAGATACAATATATGAAGCTCATCAGTCAATTTAAAAGCATTGCATAAATGATGTATGAAAGCATGCAGCAAATTATGGGAAATACTGCCCTCTAGTGTAGGGATGGGGAACTCACAAAGGTAGAATTTTAGACACACTGTATTCACTTAAAGTACCCCTGAATTGAGAGGAGAGGGGATCTGGTGGTTGCCATATTTATTTCTTTTTAAACAATCTAGTCAGGCTTCAGTCAGAAACAACTGATCCGCATGATTGCACAGGGTCTATGGCTAAGAGTATCAGAGACAGAGGCTCAGCAGGACAGCCAGCAATCTGCATTGTTAAAGGTTTAGGTGTTTTCAGTTTATATTCACTTCAGGTGTGTGTTCAGTTCATGTGTGCTTTAGGAGCAGATAATAATAATATGCAAACTCTAGTAAACACAACAGCCAAATTTCAGGATACTATTGTAAGGTTAACAATTAATGCTAACAGACTACTATGGATTGGTGAAAAATCAGTGTTGTTTGATTGCAAGAGTTTGCAGACCTTATTTAGGTTTTATCCAGGGCCGGATTTGTGGGCAAGGCACCAAGGCTGGTGACTTGGGTGCTGGGAATGCTGGGGCAGTGTTGCCGTGTGTATACACCATGGCATGTCTAGACTGTGATTCATCTTCGCTGTCTATCTGCCACCCACATCCACAGACCCAATTCTGCAAGTTTGTCTGTGCTCGCTACACAGCATTTCCTTCTCTCGGCCCCCTTCACTTGCTACACTGGCCAGCATATTCAGACCTCAGATCAGTGCTGGCCAAGGCTCTCAGTGATGAGAGAACGAAAGGTGCTGTGCAGGAGAGTTGCTGCTCAGCTCATGGGTCGCTGCCTATAAAACTTACTGTACTGGGGAAGGGTGACTGTCTGTATTCTTTACTGTACTGTACTGGGGGAGGGGGCTGCCTATACACTTCATTATACTGTACAGGTAGTCCCGAATTAGCGAACGAGATAGGGACTGTAGGTTCGTTCTTAAACTGAATCAGTTCTTAAGTCAGAACACTGTGCAATCTCGGTCCTCTGTACCTCCTCTGTGTCCCCCTGTGCCTCCAGTGCCCCCTGTAATTGTTTATAAGCAATTTTTTCTTCTTTTTTTTTTCCAAAAAAATTTTATTAAATTTTCCATTTTCAAAAGATACATTAAGGCTAACAATATGGCCAAGTAGTATCGTAACAGTCAACGTAACATTGGTCAGACGTCATACAATAACCGGGTGATAAACATAACATTGGTCAAATATCATGCAGTAAGAGGAATGATAACATAATCAAAATGTAAACTAGGGAATAGTGCATATTAGAGACTTTATAGAGATGTGACCCAGAGGACCATGTCCAACTATCTGGGGCAAGTATATGGGTGGGAAGGGGGTGGTCCTAGACAATGGCCAGGGAAAACTGTGATCCCCCGTGCTCGTCGTCCAGCGATAGACGGGCAACAGAGAGGTCGCTCATGATAAGCTCAACTGGGGAGTTTAAGCGGAAGAGAAAGAATCAGGAAAGAGAGAGTGAAAGGAAGATGGAAAAGGAGAAAGAGAAGAGGAAAAAGAGAGAGGAAGAAAGAAAAGGGCCATCCCGACTCATAGCCTCCTGATCAAGGAACTCTCCATGAGGGGGTGTTCTAATTGAATCCAGGGGTCCCAAATCTTCTCGAATTTTTTGTGAGTGTCCTTCAGGATACTGGTTAGCTTTTCATTAGTCATGAAGGAGTTGATTCTGGATTTCACCTCATTAATGCTGACCGAGGGTTTTTTCCAGTTGCTGGCAATGGTCATTGTAGCTGCTGAAAGGACAAAAGAGGCCAGTTTGTTCTGGGGTAAAGTCAGCAATTCTATTTTTTCGTGCAAGAGAGCATGCCAAGGGTTTTTGGGGATGGTTATGTGAAAGAGGGATGAAAGTAGCCTAAAAACTTGACACCAGAATCTAGTGAGCCTGGGACAGGTCCACCAAATATGGAGCATGTCTCCGTGTGACCTACAGCCACGAAAGCAAAAGGGGCTGGCAGAGGGGAACACCTTGGCTATTCTTGCCGGAACAAGATACCAGCGGGTCATAACCTTATATGCCGCCTCTATGGTGTGAAGATTCGATGAGCAGCAGGAGATCCTGCTCCATATATTAAGCCAGTCCTCTCTGTCTCTCGTGCCCGACAGATCGGATTCCCATCTGGTAATGTAAGCGTGGGTGAGTGGGTGTTCTGGTCGGGTCAGGAAGGAGTGGATTGTGGAGATTAACCCTTTGGAGTTGGGGCGGTGAAGACATATATTCTCATATGGAGTGGGGTCGAAAGGGGGCTCCCTATTTTGAGTGAGGGACTGCATCCAATGTCTTATTTGTAGGAATCGAAAGTATTCTCTCGGTGGGACCTGGAAGTTTTCTTGTAGGGCTGGCCAACTGTACACCCCTCTAGGGTTAATAAAGTGCATAACTTTGGTGAGGCCGTTATCGACCACCATCTGAAGGCTTCCGGGTTCTCATACCCTGGGAGAAAAAGTGGGTTGTTAACCAGAGGTAGCAGGGGGAGGTGGGGGGATAGGAGATGGGAAGAATACCGGACTGAGTCCCAAACTTGGAGGCTATGAAGCATGGGGGGGCTAAGGGTAGTGGGCCGCATCTTATGCGGTACCCAAAGGAGGGTGCTCGGGAGCATAGGGGCACTATCTGGGATCTCGAGAAACACCCAAAGAGGGGTGTCACAAGTTTGAAATACCCGTGTTAGTTGAGTTATAGTTGCTGCTCGGTAGTATGAGCTAATCTGGGGGACTCCCAATCCACCGTCTAATTTATGAGCAAAAAGGGTTGACTTATTAACTCTAGGATGCTTACGACCCCAAATGAAAGATTGTATTTTATGCTGGAGGGTGCGTAGGTAATGGGGGGGCACTTTGACAGGGAGGGTCCGAAAGTAGTAAAGAAGCTTAGGTAAGAAAGTCATCTTAATTGAGTTAATTTTCCCTAGCCATGAGAGCGGGAGTGTAGACCATCTATCCTTTAGTGTAGATAGGGATTTGAGCAGTGGTGGGTAGTTGGCCACGAAAAGGGAGGCATAGTTAGGGGTTAAGGTGATGCCAAGGTAGGGTATAGATTGGACCCATTGAAAGGGGCAAAACTCTCGGAGTTGGGTAGCGAGGTGCGGTGTAAGAGAGATGCCTAAGGCTTTAGATTTTGCCATATTAATTTTTAGACCAGAGACCAGAGCAAATTGTTCAAGGGCTTTGAGGGCATTTGGGATGGAGATATGAGGTTGTGTGAGGAATAAAAGGGTGTCATCCGCAAACATAAGTAGCTTAAAATCGATTTTCTCAAAAACTACAAGTCCAATTTGAAAAACTTTTTTTTAACTTGTTCCAATGGAAACACTGAATGCATGCAGTTCGTATTAGCGGGTCATTCGTAAGTCGAGCGTTCGTAAGTCGGGGACTACCTGTACTGGGGGAGATGGGTGGCTGCCTATACTGTACTGGGAACTGGATAGACCAGCACCCGAATGGGGACAGACGTGTGCTAGAGTGGAAAGACCCAATAGCCCTCAGAGGGTCAGCAAAGTCCAACACGAGAAGTCCACAGCACCACGTCAGTAATGTATAGCTCTTTTATTAAAAGAAATACAAAGAGATAGCCATAACAGCGACAGACGCTGTTTCGGACAAAGTCCTTCCTCAAGCTGTATCAGGCTCTCTCTGAAATACAATCCAATTGCTACTCCTATATATACTAGCTGTCAAAACGACATAACCAATCAGGATGCAGGGTATATGGAGGACCTGATGGGGAACTGCAAGAAAGCCAAGTAAGCTACACCCACTAAGATGAAGAGCCAATCGCTGTCAGACCCAATAATTCAAATATTCCCTTACCTCCTCCTTCCAACTGACAAAAATGTAGAGGACCTGATGGGGAACTGCAGCTCACTCCCCGTGTGCCATGCCAAAACACTTCCTGGAACGTCATGGTGACATCATGACGTACGCATTGACGCATGCGTAAACGTAAATATACGCGTCAAAAAATCCGCATGATTACATGCGTACAAGTGTCTGCGCATCCGTAAAAATGTCCGCATGAATCCCAAAAGTGGGAAATAGAAAAAATGCAAAAAGGCACAATCAACATGTACACAAGTATAGAGCGTACAATATGCAAAGTGATGATGGCATGACAATAGGGGATATCAAAGACCATGCTAACCTACATTAGCCAAAATATGTTCACCCATAAAAAATTAATGGTTGAAAAATGGGCCTATCTGTGAATATCAAAGATCAAAATACAGGTTCCCCCATATCATATCTGCATCCCGACCACATAAAAGAGACACACATTACAAATATTAAAGCCATAGATATAAACCAACAACTACTTACACTAAAAAAGAAAGAGATTGTGGATCACAATATATCACAAGCATGCCACCCCCCAACCTCCACCAATAACCAAGCTAGACCAAGTATCGAAGACAACGGAGTTAGATACAAAAAGAGAGATCATAGTCCCTGTTCAGTCCACTATTACCCAATGCTCCCAGGCGTTTAATCCAGAAAGCTTCCCTCCTGAGAAGATCCTTCGCTCTATCCCCCCTAAAATCGCTGGGAACCCCATCTATGACTTGAACTCTCAGTTGCGAGACCGTGTGGCGGCACACAGTAAAATGCTGAGAAACAGCTTGTTCCATATTAAGTGTTCTAATAGCAGATTTGTGAGAGGAGATACGTTCGCGCAGCCGTTGTGTGGGTGAAACCACACAACGGCTGCGCGAACGTATCTCCTCTCACAAATCTGCTATTAGAACACTTAATATGGAACAAGCTGTTTCTCAGCATTTTACTGTGTGCCGCCACACGGTCTCGCAACTGAGAGTTCAAGTCATAGATGGGGTTCCCAGCGATTTTAGGGGGGATAGAGCGAAGGATCTTCTCAGGAGGGAAGCTTTCTGGATTAAACGCCTGGGAGCATTGGGTAATAGTGGACCGAACAGGGACTATGATCTCTCTTTTTGTATCTAACTCCGTTGTCTTCGATACTTGATCTAGCTTGGTTATTGGTGGAGGTTGGGGGGTGGCATGCTTGTGATATATTGTGATCCACAATCTCTTTCTTTTTTAGTGTAAGTAGTTGTTGGTTTATATCTATGGCTTTAATATTTGTAATGTGTGTCTCTTTTATGTGGTCGGGATGCAGATATGATATGGGGGAAGCTGTATTTTGATCTTTGATATTCACAGATAGGCCCATTTTTCAACCATTAATTTTTTATGGGTGAACATATTTTGGCTAATGTAGGTTAGCATGGTCTTTGATATCCCCTATTGTCATGCCATCATCACTTTGCATATTGTACGCTCTATACTTGTGTACATGTTGATTGTGCCTTTTTGCATTTTTTCTATTTCCCACTTTTGGGATTCATGCGGACATTTTTACGCATGCGCAGACACTTGTACGCATGTAATCATGCGGATTTTTTGACGCATATATTTACGTTTACGCATGCGTCAATGCGTACGTCATGATGTCACCATGACGTTCCAGGAAGTGTTTTGGCATGGCACACAGGGAGTGAGCTGCAGTTCCCCATCAGGTCCTCTACATTTTTGTCAGTTGGAAGGAGGAGGTAAGGGAATATTTGAATTATTGGGTCTGACAGCGATTGGCTCTTCATCTTAGTGGGTGTAGCTTACTTGGCTTTCTTGCAGTTCCCCATCAGGTCCTCCATATACCCTGCATCCTGATTGGTTATGTCGTTTTGACAGCTAGTATATATAGGAGTAGCAATTGGATTGTATTTCAGAGAGAGCCTGATACAGCTTGAGGAAGGACTTTGTCCGAAACAGCGTCTGTCGCTGTTATGGCTATCTCTTTGTATTTCTTTTAATAAAAAAGAGCTATACATTACTGACGTGGTGCTGTGGACTTCTCGTGTTGGACTATACTGTACTGGGGGAATCTGCCTGTACTATTCTGGGGAGGGGTGGCTGCCTATACTGTACGGGAGGGAGGCTGCTTATACTGCATGGGGGTGGCTGCCCAAACTGTACTGGGGGAGTCATCCAGCAATCTATACTAAAGAGGGAGTCATATGGCTATGTATACTGAAAGGGGGGGTCAGGAGGGGGGCTTTCCATAGGAGGGGGGAATCTGACTACCTATTTGCGGGGGTCATCTGGCTACCTATACTGAAGGGAGAGCATCTACTAATACTGATATCTAGGGGCACATAGCTACTTAATTATTATCTCAAGGCAACTTGTGGTTTCATTAATTTATCTTGAGGCACCTGACTACTTAATTCCTTTGTTTGGCATGTGACGTTTAATTATTTAATCTGGATATTTGTGACTACTGAATATTTTATCTGGAAGCATGTGGCTACTTAATTATTTTATCTGGGGAAATGTCCCTAATTTTTTTTTTTTATCTTTGGCACCTAGCTACTTGATTATTTTATCCAAAGGAATGTGACTACTAAATTCCTTTATCTATAGATATAATTGTTGACGTTTAATTATTTCATCTGGATATTTGTGACCACTTAATATTTTATCTGGAAACATGTGACTACTTAATTCTTTTATCCGGGGAAATGTCATTACTTAATTTTTTATCTTTGGCACATAGCTACTTGATTATTTTATTCAGAGGAATGTAACTACGTAATTGTTTTATCTGGAAACACGTGACTACTTAATTCTTTAATCTTGCGACACACGGCTACTTAATTCTTGTGTCTAGGGATGCCATGGATTCTTAAATTTTGTATCCGAGGGTAAACTGGCTATTAAATTCTGTAATCTGGGGAACCAAACTGCACTTTCGAGGAATAAAAGTGTGTGTGAATTGTTAAAGAGTGTTTGGGTGTGAGTGTCGGAGCGGATGGCCCATGAGGCCGGGTGAAACAGGTTCATCAGGCGGCATGGGCCCTAGAAAAAAAATGAAAAAAAAAATATTTCTCAGTTTTCAGCTGTTATACTTATAAAATAAAATGTGCTACGATAGATAAAACCCACATGTTTTACTTACCCATTTGTTCCGGTTATTACAACGTTTAAATTGTGTCCCTAGTACAATGTATTTCCTTTTAGTTTTTCTTTATACTGTATCAATAATTGCAAACCTTTATTTACAAAAAAACAAAAACAAAACAGTAATATACCCTCATGACAAATATTAAACAGTCCCTTAGGTAACTATTTATCTATTTTTTTATGAAATAATTTTTTATAAGTGTTTTTGGTAACTATGGGGCAGAGGTGAAAGAAGTTAAAAATGAATGAAAATGTATTTTTATATATAATAGTGTATGTGGGTGTAGTTTTACTTTTTGTCCACAAGATGTTGCCACACTTAATTCCTGTATACTGTGAACAGTACACAGGAAGTGGTATGTGTCTATGTTTTACTTTCACTTTGTGAATGAATGCCGGCATCTGGCTGACGCTGGCTTTAATTTAGAACAGGCACTGTGATCGGCTTTGGGAACAGCTGTTCCCATTCACTGATCATGGACCGGTGGGATGGCGACAGAAACGACCAGGAGGATCACGGCTATCTCGAGCAATGCTGTAAATAGTATCTACGCCCTCGGTGTGCAAGTGACGCTTTAAGGGGTGTAAATATGCGTACCAGCGGTAGGAAAGGGGTTAATCTTCCAACTGACTGTAAGTGCCCACTACCACAACCAAGTGCAGTTGAACTGCGCCTGAGCAAGTGCTTCCATTTAGTGGGCACCTTAAAGTGCGCAGACTGCTATAAAGTTTTCATATACTAGTTAAGAATAAACACAGGGCACACTTAATATTGCATTTTGTGCCTGTTTTAGATACCCTTTAAATAAAAGCCACTCCAATTTTTCAGGATCACACAGGTCCTCAGCTTCAATCAGTCCTATCATACTATAAGAAGATTAATGATAGAGTGGCAAATCAAAATTATAACATGTTCTGAATGAAAGGATCTACATATATATCACTTGCTTCAAATTCTGGTGTTGCATGGCTTTTCTTTAATTGGCTAGTGCTTAACTTATGTGTTTACTATAATTAAATCATCCCCTGCAGTCCTGAGCTCTTTACAAACGTTACATTGCTCGCTATTCACGGCTGGCAAGCTGCGCATGTTTCCATTCTCTTTAAGCTTTCCAAAGAAAGTGAATTTAAACATTATAATTTTAATGTCAAAGGAGATCACTTAGCTGAATGGATTTACAACAATCCTAGCACAAAAGAATCATGGCGAGAAACAACCACACTTAAGCATGTCTCGAGTCGAGACGTCAATAACCGCCTGGCATTTTATCTCGGTTTCTGTTCCTTCTACTGCTGAGGAATCACAAATACTTAAAAAATCCCACAGCTTTCAAACCAGTTACAGAGTTGAGTAAATTACATCTGAGTTAGTGTAGTATGTTTTCCATTATTTAAAGTGTCACTGTACCGAGAGCCATATGAAAGCTGCCATATTTATTTCCTTTTCAACAATGCTACCTGCCTGGCTGTCCTGCGTATCCTGCACCTCCAATGCTTTAAAGAGAACCTGAGGTGGGTTCTAAGAGCACACAGAGGCTGGGTCTGCATAATATGCCCTGCCTCTGGTGCTATACTGTCTCCCCCCAGGCCCCTCCTGTGCTCTGCTATCCCCCATAAACCACACAGCTGTGCTAGCGACATAGCTAGCCGGCTGTTTACATCTACACTAGTGTTGTCCGGATCATGAACGATTTGGATCTTTGCAGGCCCCTCATGCGTTCTGCTATCCCCCATAAACCACACAGCTGTGCTAGCGACATAGCTAGCCGGCTGTTTACATCTACACTAGTGTTGTCCGGATCATGAACGATTTGGATCTTTGATCCAAATCTCTTTTATGAGTCGAATCATCCGAATCATCAAAATTAGTGATTCGGTTCACAAAGGGGGTGGAGCCAGGAGGGGCACGCCCCCCTCTCAGTGGGCAGGGGGGTCCTGGAAGCAGAGCAGAGATGGATCGCTCAGTTGGAGGGGAGCCAGCTTTGCACAGGGACAGGTAGATGAGAGAGGGGACATGGGTGCCACTGCCAGATATGGCTCAGAAGCACAGCTCAGTAACTTTGTAGACAGCGTGCTGGGCTAGAATGACAGGGCAGGCACTGTGATTGCAGTGCAATATGATCCTCCTGCACTGCTCTAAACAGCAGCACTTAAAAAGAACCCGAGGCAGGGTTCTGCGAATAAAATCCCCATACAGAGGCTGGGTCTGTCTATAGAGCCCAGCCTCTGTTGCTATATAGATCGCTCCTAATCGGCCCCTGCACTCTACAATACCCCATAAATCACAGCCGCGCTATGCGCGCTGTGTTTACCTCACTCCTGTCACTCTCGCCACTCCCCCCGCCTCCTGCATCGCTCCGGTCCCGCCCACGTCCCTTCCCTCCAATCAGCGGCGAGGGAAGGGACACGGGTGGGACCGGAGCGATGCAGGAGGCGGGGGAGCGGCGAGACTGACAGGAGAGAGGAAAACACAGCGCGCTGTGACACGCTGCGTGTCGCCAGCGCGGCTGTGTTTAGGGGGGTATTGCAGAGCACAGGGTGGGCTTAGGGGCGAACTATATAGCAACAGAGGCTGGACTCTATAGACAGACCCAGCCTCTGTATGGGGATTTTATTCTCAGAACCCCTCCTCGGGTTCTCTTTAACTTCTGGGAATGCTTTCTTTCACTGAGACGTTTGCATTCAAAGTATACAGATGAACATATAGGTGAAATATATGTAAAGCATATGATTGCAGCATGTGGGTATTGTGTGCAAACAAACATTTTTGCTCTCTGCTCGTCCCTCCTCTCTTCTCTGTCCACTCCCTGCCCGTCTCTGTCCACCATCTCCCCTTCTCTGTGTGTCCACCCCCCTCTCCTTCTCTGTCCACCGCAGGGAAAGTCCTGTCCTGCTAGTCATTTCACCCACGAATGCTTCCCTAGTAAAATGATCCGCGATTCGGATCAAAGATCAGGATCTTTTCAATGATCCGATTCGAATCATCCGAATCATTGAAAAGATCCGAACTTCCCATCTCTAATCTACACTGTCACTCTCGCCGCTCCCCCCGCCTCCTCTATGTCGCCACTCCCCGCCTGCGTCTCTTCCCTCCAATCAGCGGGGAGCTGATTGGAGGGAAGGGACGCAGGCGGTGATCTGTGAAATAGAGGAGGCGGGAGAGCGGCAAGAGTGTGCTAATAGGATTCTTAGAAGCCACCTCGGGTTCTCTTTAAGCCACTGACCCAGAACAAGGTTGCAGATTATGTCCTCTTACTAAACTCTGACCACACTAACCGCATGTTTGTGGCGGGCGTGTGAATCAGACCCCAATAAAATAAGAAATATCAGAACTGCCAGGCAACTAGCATTGTTTAAAAATAAATAAACATGGCAACTTGCAAAATCCCTCTCACGCTTAATTAACGAGATTGTGTGCTGACTATTGCTTTTTACTTACCTTAACTAAAGGGTATAGTTCTACAAATTGAGAATATACCCCTTTGTCACACTGCTGTGCTTTGGATTAGATACTGTCTGCCTAATTTATGATGCAGGAAAAAAATTGCAATTAGCAGGAATCGCAAAAAGTGTTCCCTGCAGCATTTTGCTACGATTCTGGAGCAATCTTGATACAGTGCTTATAAAAGCGCCGATTGCGATCGTTGTGAATCGTGAGCCTGTACAGTGATTTTACCACACTAATCACGGTGAAATCACCCACGCAAAATGGTAGCACTTGATAGGTGTGAATGGGCCCTAAGGTCTCACTACGCTAACCACATGCTTGTTTCAGGTTTGTGACTCAGATGCTCCTGAAAACAAAAAGCTCAGCAGGAGAGCCAGGCACTGTTTAAGAGAAAATACATATGGAAGCTTCCATATCTTTCTCGCTATATTATATGTAATTATAATTATATCTAAATACATTTCAACCCTAGATTTTATTTCAAGGGGAAAAAACTAACAAACTTTGAACTTGCTTGTTTGATGCTCAAATCATGGACATCTGCCTATGACGCCCTTGCTCCAGTTCGCATTAAACGGTCTACACCACTTCACCATGCACGGTGGTTTGACAGCTCACTAAAGGACCTAAAGAAAGAAGCGCGCAGACTAGAAAGGAAGTGGCGAAAAACTCAGAATTCAAAAGGTAAACAAAAGTTTGCTTTCGTAAAACAGAAAGAATTTGCGATAATTCAGGTTGGAGTGAGCTTGAGATGTCTCCCAGAGCAACACTGCTGAATATATGCAAATTAACCATTGTACCCTTAGAAGCTAAACACACCTCCAGAACCGCTGGAATGCAATGATGTTTCAGCTTGTTAATTTGTACAAGTCTGGTAAGGGATCTGAAGACCTTACATCATGCCCAGGTTTGGTCGTCCAAGCAAGTTCTGGAGCAGTCCACAAGATGCTAAATGAAGTATCTATATACCCTAAAATGCCATCATGGGACCTATAGCAGGTTCTTGCTACTGTTGATATGAAAGTGCATGCCTCTACAATCAAAAAGAGACTGCACAAAAACGTTAAAGTAAAACTCAAACATAAGTAAAAAAAAAAAAAAAAAAAAAAAAAAAAAAAAAAAAAAAAAAGGCACATACCTATGGCGAGGGAAGGCTGTGGATCCTATAGATCCTTTCTGGTCTGCTCTTGGTGTCCTGGTTCCAGCACTGTCAACCCCGTTGCAGGTATTCGACCTCCGGGAGCCCTTGTAAGGCTTTGAAAGCACTCATGTTCCCGAATGCTTCCAAAAAGGTATGGCTCCATACTGTGCATGCGCAGTGTAAAGCTGCCTGTCTTCAGAAGCACTCGGGGATACAAGTACTTCTGAAGCCTTCCGAGGGCTTCTGGAGGTGGTAAATTTGAACGAGGGACTTCGCTGGACCGAGGACAACAAGAGAGGATAAGGAAGGCTCTATAAGATCCAGAGCCTTCCCTCTTCATAGGTAAGTGTCTGACTTTTTATTTTGCTACACATTTGCTTTAACTTGCATGAGAAGTGTGCAAGGAGGACATATTTGCTCTCTAATGCTGAGTACACACTATGAGATTTTATGGTAGATTTACTGTCAGATCGATTATTTCCAACATGTCCGATTTGCTTTCCAATCGATTTCCTATTAAAGTTAACGGAAATGGATCAGAAAATGCTCGGAAATCGATCTGAAAGCAAATCGGACATGTTGGAAATAATCGATCTGACAGTAAATCGACCATAAAATCTCATAGTGTGTACCCAGCATAAGAGAAACATCATGCCCAGACTGAAGTTTTTCAGACAGAAAATAGACAAAGACCAGGACTTCTGGAAGAATGTTCTTTGGACAGTTGAGTCTAAAATGTGATTATTTGAACACCAGAACAGAGGACATGTTTTTGTAAAAACAATATAGCAATTCAGGACGATAACCCCATACCAGGTGTCATGGTTAGGGGATGCTTTGCTGCAGCAAGACCTGGCAAGCCCACCATCACACATCACAGAATCCACCATGAAGTCTACTGTGTATCAGAAGGTGCTTAGGAAATAGTGAGACTATCTTTTAAAAAATGGAATCTAAAACAGAACTAGAACCTGTAACATGACAATGATCCAAAACTTACCAGTAAATACACCAAGAAACGACTTCCTGAAGATTAAAAAAGAGAGACTCTTGGAAAAGCCAGCCTTATCTTAATCCCGTTAAGGATGTGACATCACACACGTGCCATGTGGTATATGCACCACCATGTGTAAGCTCCGCGTGATGCCAGCGCTCAAGGGAGACAACGGCGGAGACTAGGAGTTGTGGCAGCTGAACAGGTGAGATTCACAATACATGGGCACCAGGGGAAGGGGGAATGCAAGACGCACGACATTAACATTTTGGGTGGGGGAGGGCCAGACAGGCGGAATTGGCAAGGTCGCAAGGCCTAATCCTGACAGCACCGGCCCGTGGTGTATGAGCAGCTAACTGATTTTTCTCCAAGAAAGATCTGTCTCTTCGTAGATCAGCCCATACATTGCTAGATTTATGGGCACCTTAACCTCTTTGGCAGTAATCCCAAACCAGGCTCAAGGTAAAAAAAAGGATTCTAGGAGTGGTAATCCCGAGCTTAGCTGGGGGTAGCAGCCAGGAAGTATATGGACGCAGTGCAGGGCCAGTTCTAACTCACCTCCCCTGGATCTTTACACTCACTGCCCATCTTCAGGTTCTCAGGGGCTCTCAGGGCCAGATTTATCAAGAGTGTCTGAGACAAAATATTAGTAGGTTTTTAGAAATCCGTGCAGAACTGTCTCAGACATCCTAAGCAATCACTAGATAGTGCAGATTCCTTCTTAAACTGTAAGGAATAGAGGGAGCTAGGAAGGTCTCTCAGGCAGTGTAGTGTGTGAGAGAAATTACTGTTGCTGAGGTAACCAACACACCTGCTGTCAGTAAGCTCTGAGTGAGGGGGGAGGAGCCCTTCACAAATCACATCTAGTCTGCACTATCTGTAGAACTGCTAATGAGCACTTTTTAATCTGCAGCCGTTAAGGAATGGATTTGCACTTTTCTTAACTGTAGTGTAGCTCTAGAAATCCACGCTAAACTGCCACTATTACATAGGCTTTGGGATGTTTCTTACCATCATGCAGAATTGTTCTTCTGCTAGTTAGAACAGTTTTAGAAGAAAAAACTGTCAGTAATGCTTTGATAAATCTGGCCCTCAATCTCTCAGATAAGATTGCCGTTTGTCACATGACGACAGATGCCAATCTCACCATTGGGGTAGAAAGCCCTCCGGAACACAATAGGAAGAATTGCAGCGCTGTATTCCTGGGAAGTGAGTAATGTGAAGGACTGCTGTAGATCTCTCTGGGGGGCATACATATTAGTATGCTGCCCAGTCAGTTGGGTGCATGGTGAGCTGAATGACGGCTTACCCTGCTGTTGAAATACCATGCGGTGTTAAATACTATTCCCCCTCCAAGCTGTAGAAATAGCCAGCACCCAAATTATACAGTGGTTTGCAAAAGTATTCGGCCCCCTTGAAGAAGTTTTCCACATTTTGTCATATTACTGCTACAAACATAAATCAATTTTATTGGAATTCCATGTGAAAGACCAATACAAAATGGTGTACACGTGAGAAGTGGAACGAAAATCATACATACATTTATTTTTTTAAAATAACTGCAAAGTGGGATGTGCGTAATTATTCAATCCCCTTGAGTCAATACTTTGTAGAATCACCTTTTGCTGCAATTACAGCTGCCAGTCTTTTAGGATATGTCTCTACCAGCTTTGCACATCTAGAGACTGAAATCCTTGCCCATTCTTCTTTGCAAAACAGCTTGTAACGATTGGTGTCAGCACGCAGAGAGAATCTGATTATTGGTGATCTGCAGTCCCCATGTGGAAAACTCCCACTCTACAGACTTTCTCCTACTAGTCTCCTCCTTTCTGAGTCCGGGGTTTCCCTGGCCCTGGTAAACGTTGCAATGTACCCGGTGAGGTCTGACGAGAAGTTTTACCCTCTAGAATGTCTCGCTGGCAAGGGCCCAGATTAGGCATCCAGTCCTTTACCGTCTCCGCAGGTGCCCTGACCACCTTTCGAGGTAGGCCGGTCTCAGGCTCAGAACTTTTAACTAAAGTTTCTGCTTTGACCTGCTCTGCCACTCCTCCCACCTGTATCTTGGTAGAACAAACTGCCACTCTCTCCAAGCAATTCTGATGGCAATAAGCTGACCATTCCAGTAAGTGACCTGAAGCCCAGTCAGTCAATCTGTGGGGAGTGGAGTTGCAACCAAGGCATACCAAGAACAATGGTGGAGGTTGTCATGGGCATAACCAGGAACTGTAATCCCTCTTCATGCAACGCCCCTAAACAACATGACAATAAAGGGGTTTGAAGAAGAGATTGACTACTCTGCAACGGAGAGTCATCCACTGCAGTGACCAGAATCTGTCGGTCAAGTGGGGACAAAGGTATTCCCAATTTTTTAACAAAATCGTAATCAATGAGGTTTGCCGCAGAATCGGAGTCTAAAATGGCTTCTGCAGAACTAGTCTGACCCTCCCATGTAATAGAGCAGAGAAGGAGCAGACGATCATTGTTTAAAGGAAACGACTGCTCGCCTATGGTGTTGACCAACCCCAGACGGCAGCATTCTCATCGCCCCTTAGCCCCATAAAGATTGCGTTTTCTTGGCCCTCTGTGATTCTTTTTCACCTGACTCAACCCTGAATACCCGATTTGCATCGGTTCGTCTGCGGGTGATGGAGATCGAGAAGAGTCGTGTAAGACAGACCTTCTAGCATTCCTACCACGAACCTGTCTCTGGTAGCGCAAAGGGCGATCTATCTGTACGGCCAACTAAATTGTCTCGTCTACAGATTTGGGCTCAGGATGTCCAATCACCACATCATAAACTGCATCCGACAACCCTGCCAAAAAACAGTCCAACAGTGCAAATGAGCCCCATCTCGCAGATACTGCCCATTTCCTGAACTCCGCTGTGTAATTTTCAAGTGGATCCTTGCCTTGCCGTCTTGAGCTTCCGCTCAGCGGTAGAGGCAATGTCCGGATCATCATAAATTAATAAATTATAGCCATGGCTTTAAAAAATGCCTCAACCGAGGCCAAAGCCCCATCTTCTGGCTGGAGATTATATGCCCAGGTCTGGGAATCCCCTGACAACAGAGTCTTAAACGTAATTCTCTGTGCCACGGTTCCAGATGAATTAGGCCTCAACTCAATGTATGATAACACTCTATTCCTAAAGTTCTGAAAGTCAGATCTGTGACCAGAAAACCTTTCGGGTACAGGCATACGTATGTCTGTGCTAGGAGGAGATCGCACTGAGTTTATAGCTGATTGAAGTTCCTGAACAGCCCCAAATAGCTGGCTGATCTGGGTCTGTTGGTTCAAAGTTACCCCGGAAAGATTGTTTACCGCGGTAGTCAGGACTTCAACATGCCTATACAGTGCGTCCATTTGGTTTGGGTCTGCCATTCTGTAACGATTGGTGTCAGCACGCAGAGAATCTGATTATTGGTGATCTGCAGTATCACCAAGAACGCAGATATATACCTGATTATTGATGATCTGCAGAATCACCGATAATACAGATATATTGCTAACCTCTGGACACCTATATAGTGTGAGTGTTTGGTGCAACATTAATAACTTTGAGTGAGGACCACCCAAGGAGCAGGTGGTCCTTGGCAGTATGAGAAATACCTCCCTTTGGAAGTGCAGAGATCTTGCAGCAGCCTGAGACATCCAAGGGGGCGGAGTCCAAGGCTAAATAGCAAGAAGACCCGGTGGCTAGTGACCCTTGGAAGATGGGCGTCACAAGCAGGTCTGGAGAATAAAACAAATGATAATACAGTTCCCTAGTCTTGGGTGCGAGGTCCGTGGTCTCAGCACCCTGGAACTAGTCTGGAACATAACACAAAGATAATACAGTTCCCTAGTTATGGATGCGAGGTCCGTGGTCTCAGCACCCTGGAACTAGTCTGGAGTATAACACAAATGATAATACAGTTCCCTAGTCTTGGGTGTGAGGTCCTTGGTCTCTACACCCTGGAACTAGTCTGAATAATAATACAATGATAAACAAAAGTAATCTGGATCAGTGTGAATTCCCAGGTCCTCCTGGTTCAAGCACACTGAAGGATCTGACTATGGTCTGAATGCTTCCACGTAAGTGTTCGCAATGGCAGACAACCAGCAACTGACAAGCAAGCTGTATATATAGTTGCAGGACTCTGCCGCCCCGCCCGAGCCACTCGGTTAATAAGGAGTCCAGCAGGAATCAGCTGATCGTCCGGATCAGCTGATACCTCTGCTGCTGGTATAAAGGTCCTGACTTCTGGCGTGCGCGTGCGTAGCTCTCCATCCATCTGTGTGAACTAACAGACCCAGCCACACCAGACGCATGCTGCTGAGTGCAAACCGCCGCGTTGGACGCGGAAACATTCGCCTTACTGCCAGTACATGCGGCGGCTTTTCCACGATCTCTCACACAGCTCCAGCTCAGTGAGATTAGATGGACAGCGTTTGGGAACAGCAGTTTTCAGATCTTGCCACAGATTCTCGATTGGATATAGATCTGGACTTTGACTGGGCCATTCTAACACATATTTTGGTTTTGTTTTAAACCATTCCATTGTTACCCTGGCTTTATGTTTAGGGTTGTTGTCCTGCTGGAAGGTGAACCTCCTCCCCAGTCTCAAGTTTTTTGAAGACTCCAAGAGGTTTCTTTCCAAGATTGCCCTGTATTTGGCTCCATCCATCTTCCTATCAACTCTGACCAACTTCCCTGTCCCTGCTGAAGAGAAGCACCCCCAGAGCACGATGCTGCCACCACCATATTTGACAGTGGGGATGGTGTGTTCAAAGTGATGTGCGGTGTTCGTTTTCCGCCACACATAGCGTTTTGCATTTTGGCCAAAAAGTTCCATTTTGGTCTCATCTGACCAGAGCACCTTCTTCCACATGGTTGCTGTGTCCCCCACATGGCTTGTGGCAAACTGCAAACGGAACTTCTTACGCTTTTCTGTTAACAATGGCTTTCTTCTTGCCACTCTTCCATAAAGGCCAACTTTGTGCAGTGCACGACTAATAGTTGTCCTATGGACAGATTCCCCCATCTGAGCTGTAGACCTCTGCAGCTCGTCCAGAGTCACCATGGGCCTCTTGACTGCATTTCTGATCAGCGCTCTCCTTGTTCGGCCTGTGAGTTTAGGTGGACGGCCTTGCCTTGGTAGGTTTACAGTTGTGCCATTCTCCTTCCATTTCGGAATGATCGCTTGAACAGTGCTCCGTGGGATGTTCAAGGCTTTGGAAATCTTTTTGTAGCCTAAGCCTGCTTTAAATTTCTCAATAACTTGATCCCTGACCTGTCTTGTGTGTTCTTTGGACTTCATGGTGTTGTTGCTCCCAATATTCTCTTAGACAACCTCTGAGGCCGTCACAGAGCAGCTGTATTTGTACTGACATTAGATTACACACAGGTGCACTCTATTTAGTCATTAGCACTCATCAGGCAATGTCTATGGGCAACTGACTGCACTCAGACCAAAGGGGGCTGAATAATTACGCACACCCCACTTTGCAGTTATTTATTTGTAAAAAATGTTTGGAATCATGTATGATTTTCGTTCCACTTCTCATGTGTACACCACTTTGTATTGGTCTTTCACGAGAAATTCCAATAAAATTGATTTATGTGTGTGGCAGTAATATGACAAAATGAGGAAAACTTCAAGGGGGTCGAATACTTTTGCAAACCACTGTATTTAAAATCCTGCTGCGCGGCCATGGACATTTCAACATTATGTCTACGGCAACGCTCAGGTCAGGCACAGCACGAGGAAGAGTGCGAGCCAAAGTGACCTGCTTCGGTCTGGCAGTATGAGGGACAGATTTCTCTCCTACCTCCCTCTCTGCAAAGTTGCGTGTGTTGGATAATATTAAGTTCACACTTTCTTGCACCGATTTCCATGACCACAGTTGTGTCATGTGACCTGCCATCAGTACGTGCCAGCATGTCACATGATGGTCATGGAGATTGTGGAGATATATTGGGGTGCTGATGCGGTTAAGGATAATACAGTAATATATTTTCATTTTCCCATTTTTATATCTGCTGTGGTATGTCAAAGGTGTAGATATGCAGGCTAGATTCATGGACTGTTCATGTATTTGTGTGGGTGGGTCACTAGACCTACATTTGCATCTAAAGAGGTCTTCAGTGAATATGACCAGTCACCTTCAATAGGCAAGGAAGCAGCTCATTAAGCCACTAGCAGTCACTTTTGATCTACTGTCCCAGGTGTGATTGTCTGCGTCTGTCTACAGGATTACAGGCAAACTGCTACCTGTAACCAAAATTCAATCTTTTCATGGATGTGCTAAAATACACTTTAACCAAGGAAATAATGTGGAGGAAGCTTTTTGATGTCTGCAGAGTTCAATGGGTGAGATTGTGTCCTGCCAAACTTCAAGAAGCTAAGACAGGAACCCCCTTTGAAGTTTGCATATCACAAGAAAGATTATGACAAGCGTTCGGTGATGTCACAAACGGGGAAACTGCATTAGTTCCTGGGGGCTGGACATTAAATGCCCCAGGGGACACTTCGGACTATTTAAGGTGGCCCAGGACAGCCACCGGGATCTTCTCTCGGAGGTAGCGAATAGCTAGGGAGGATCGCGACTCCTGGTCGAAACGGCGTCCTCCCGTCAAACAACGTTCTAACCTAAGCTGGTAACGTTCTTTTTTCCCCCGTTTATTTTTACACAAATATCCGTGTGTGTTATCTTTGTAACTCTTAATTGTGTAACTTTTTTACTTTGTCTTTTTGTAATCTTTTTGTATGTATTAAGTTCTGCATTGTTCTACGTTTTTCTAGAATATTAAATTATTATTTAATAAGTTTGACTTCTGCCGTACTAAACTAACACTCATAGCCTAGAAGAGACTGAAGTGTAACCGTGTATAAGTTCATGCCTAGTTGTATGTTTGAGCAACACTACCGTATGAAATTGTAATTGCATTGTGTGTGGGGGCGTTTGTCATACGTTGGCCTAAGCGCGCAGCTGACCCAACGTACGAACAACGCCAGTGCGAGTAGCGACAGCAGAGTGGCTAACAGTATCGTTCGGAACGACTGTTAGTGGGTCTTTGCTTCACGACAGTGTAAGATTGCAACTGTGTGTGTGTGTGGGTGCGTGGCGTTCCCGTATTTGGCCTAAGCGCAAAACTGACCCAAATACGAAAACGCGGAGTGCGCGCTGAGGACTCGACAGCAGAGTGGAAGTGTCTAGCGAACCGCTAGTGGTGGCAGTGAGAGGTGTTCTGAGGGGTCCCAGCCTTGTTTTAGCTTGACTAAGGCTGCTTCCCCTCTCAGTCTGGTCAAACCCGCAGTCGGGAACCGTATACGCAGGCGTGCTGCGGGCCGGTTCCTGACAGAGATCACCGCTGTAAGATAAGATTGAGTAAGTTAAACTAATAATGACAACTCTGCAGGGAAGGACGGAGGAGAGGGGAGGTATGTGGGTCATTTGAGAAATGCGTGGAAAAAAAAGTTTTCCCACCCCTGGGATAGAGAGTGCAAAGTTTTTCCTATTTAACCACTTCCCTATCTAAGGTTACTGCCACCTAAAAACCACAGCAATTTTCACATTTCACACCTCCCATTCAGTGCCTAATAACTTTATCGCTACTACACTGAAATGATCTATATATTTTTTTTTTTTTTGCGGGACAAACTTGGCTTTCTTTGGGTGGTACTTTTTGCTAAGAATTATCTTACTTCCGATGCATTTTAGAGAATAAGGGAAACAAATAAAAAGGTGCTACTGTAGATAAAACCCACACATTTTATTTGCCCATTTGTCCTGGTTATTAAAACATTTAAATTATGTCTCTAGTACAATGTATGGTGGCAATATTTTATTTGGAAATCAAGGTGTAGGGGAAAGAGGGGGGCTAATTGGGGCTTTATTTTTTTAATGTATTATGTACTGTAAATGTATTTTGAATTTTCGTCCATTAGATATCCCCATACTTCATCATGTGTACTGTGAACAGTACACCGGAACTGTTGTGTTTGTGTGTTTTTACAGTATAATATCATTATAGTAAACTCCAGGCCCAGGAAAAGTGG
Source organism: Hyperolius riggenbachi (assembly GCF_040937935.1). Lineage (NCBI taxonomy): Eukaryota > Metazoa > Chordata > Amphibia > Anura > Hyperoliidae > Hyperolius > Hyperolius riggenbachi. Next base: position 127,210,183 of record NC_090655.1, on the reverse strand, counting down.
TTTACTATATCAGAAATTGTTCTAGAAATAGCCCAGCATGTCCTGGTACATTCTCTGCTGCAAAGGACAAACTCTGTCCTCCCGGTGGAGGTACAGTACAAGCACTTGCAAATTTGGTGAACTACAAGGTTAAGTATACCTTAGGGCTGCATAGCCAAGCTGGACAATAAGCTAGTACAGTTTTATTATATCAGATTTTACTATACCAGACGTTCCTCTCATAGACTTATAATGGATATTGGCCGGGATTTGGAGAGGTGGTTTACTTTACTATATCAGCATTTATTATAATGAGATTATACTGTACTTTTATTTTATGAGTGACCACAGGCATCTCGCTGATCAATCATAACAGGCACTTTGATCAGCTTTGGGAACACATATTCCCATTCACTGATCACAAACAGGTGGGGCAGTGACAGTGGCGCACGCACAATTGCACATGGTGAGGAAAAAATACAGAGATGCATATCTATAAGTGAAGTTTTCATGGGTGTAGATATGCAACCTAAGGATTCCTTAAGTTGCTAAAATATACAAGTATTATTGTAGATATGTTTTGTTTAATAATTAGATCAAGGTTAATCTTTGTTATTTACATGCAATGAAATCACTTTCTTTTCCAGAGATAAATAAAAACAAGATTACACATTGCTGTGTGAACATTTCTTAGTGACAGTGAAGAGAAAAAAAAAAATGATATAATGAATTGTATGTGTAGTATGGATCATTAATAGAACATTAGTAGCAAAGAAAAGAGTCTCATATTTTTATTTTCAGTTATTTTCAGCTGTTTTTCTATAACATTGCATCATTCTCTAATATTTGCAGTTTACAAATTACACTCTGTATTTTAAATGATGAACCAGAGCAGAGCTAATGACCCTTTGATCTTCCTGGCAGAAAAACCTTATAAAAAAAACAAACCTTGATCTTTGACTAAATTAGTCGGAGAAATCAGATAAGCTCATTTGCATAGTTAACAACTGAAATTTCTTAACTCTTCCTGTACTGGAAACAATATAAGACTCATATCTGTGCTACTTATGTTCTATTCATTAGTTGTACAACACATACGATACAAATTGGAGAGCTCAGAAAAGTGTAATGAATAGCGGAGATGCCTTCGCGCGGTCTAGCAGCGGGGCGGCTGTCTCCGCGTTCAGGCCGGCGGTTTCCGCGCAGCAATATGTGTCTAGTTTGCCTGGGCCTTCTAGTGCACACAGATGGAGAGCTACGCACACGCGCACCACAAGACAGGACCTTTATGCCAGCAGGAGAGGTATCAGCTGATCAGGCCGATCAGCTGATCCCAGCGGGACTCCTGATTGGCTGAGTGGCTTGGGCGGCGCTGCGGAGCGCTGTAAGTATATATAGAACTTGCTTGTCAGTTGCTGGTTGTCTGCCGTTGCGAATACTAACGTGTGAGCACTCAGACCTCAGTCAGATCCTACAGTGTGTTAGAACCAGTTGGAACTGGGAATTCACACTTAGCCAGATTCCGCTCTTGAAGTTTACTGTGTTATACTTTAGACCAGTTCCTGGGTGTTGAGACCAAGGACCTCACACCCAAGTATAGGATTACTGTGTCATTGCTGTTATACTTTAGACCAGTTCCCGGGTGTTGAGACCAAGGACCTCACACCCTAGCATAGGATACTGTGCTATTCTTTAGACTAGTTCCCGGGTGTCGAGACCAAGGACCTCACACCTCAGACTAGGATTGTGCTTATTGATATTTGTTATGACCTCTGGCTCTGTTGACCTCTCTCTTGCTTTCTGATTCGGTACCTCTGCCTATCTGTCTACCAGTTGCCGACCTGGCCTGTCTGACCCTTCTGGCTGTCACTCATCCTTCGAGTGATCAGTCTTACTGCACGACTCGTGACACTAACCCTCCAGGTGTCAATTAGCTGCAAGGGCTTCCTGCTCCTCAGGAAGTCCTTCCTGCAGTTCAGTCAGGGGCCTCTACTCCATAGGAGTCCACTGGCTGCAGTACAGTCTGATTCCCAATGTATCAGGGAATCCTTTGCTGCAGTACAGTCTGATTCTCAATCCATCTGGGAAGCCTTGGCTGCAGTACAGTCTGTCTCTCCTCCGCTTCAGGAGGTCAGCTTGAGTACAGCCAGTGGCCACCTGCACCTCAGGGGTCCACTAGCTGCAGTAGAGTCTGTATCTCCCGCTCCTCGGAAGATAACCTTTCTTACTGTTGCACCAAACACTTTACCACATTAGGTGTCCTGTGTGAAGCTATACTGGTATTATTGGTGATTCTGCAGATCACACATAATTGGGTATAGCGTCTGCATTATTGGTGATACTGCAGATCACCAATAATCAGAAATCCTCTGTGTGCTGACACCGATCGTTACAATAAGCCCCGAAGCTTTAACTTCAGTATTGTTCCTTACAATGATCAGTCAAGGTTAATTTCTTGAAGGATTTTCTTGCAATCCAAGGGACTCTCAAAAGTCTTCTCCAGCACCACAATTGAAAGACATGAATTCTTCAGTGCTCAGCCTTCCTTATGGTCCAACTCTCACAACCACACATTACTATTTGAAAATTTTGACTATTCAAACCTTTGTTGACAAGGTGACATCTTTGCTATTTATTACACTGTCCAAGTTTGTAATTGCTTTCCTTCCAAGAAGTTAGGCCCCATTCACACTTGCGTTTTTGCAAGTAAACGGACCGGATCCTGATCGGATCCTGACCTGATCCTGATCAGAACCGTACAGTTCCGATCCAGATCCGATCCGGTCCGTTTGCATCAGGCATGCATCAGGCTGCCATCCGGATCCGTGGACAAAAAATAGCGAAATTTAAGAAAAAAATGTTGGGGTCAGCAGAAGGTGCACCTGGTGCACCTGTAGAATCAGGTTCCTCCGCTGTAGGCCTCATCTCCACCTCCGACATTCTGCCAAACAGCTCCAGCACGTCTGTCACTGCTGCTCCACTCCAGACATGCTTGGCCCATGTGTCCCCATCCGAAATGGCCGCTTGGATACGCATAGGAAGTGGGGTAGAACGTCAGGTTTATGTAGGCAGTGTGTTCTGTGCCTTCCGTTTCCCATTGGTTTCTGTGTTTCGGATGGTGCTGTCAGGCTCAGGTCCGGCTCCGGGCCGAGTGCATGGGCTGGAGATCCGGACCCAAAAAATAGCGCATGTTGGAAAAGAGTCCGGAGTCCGGATCCGATCCGGCACGTACGGAACGGAAGCGTGTGAACGTCCGCATAGACTTTACATTGCTATGCGGAACGTAAGTTCCGTTTGTACAGTATGCGGTCCGGATCAGATCCGGAAAATCCGGATAGCGAATGCTAATGTGAACCGGGCCTAACTGTCTTTTAATTGTATGGCTGCATTCTCTGGCTACAGTGATCTTTGAGGCCAAGAACACAAAGGGCTCTATTCATAAAACATTTGCGGTAAAAAAAATCTTGGAGGGAAAACACTGCATCTGTATTTTAGACTTTTGTGTGCTAATTCATAAAAAAAATTTACACTTGCGATAAAAGGTCAGGGAATTCCCGCACTAAACTGGCGGTGCTGGCTGAGTTGATACATTTGCTGGCTGAGTTAATACATTTTCTCCGTGCAGAGACAATTACTATAAAGGAGGCAGCCCCAGCATCCCTTTACATGGCCATTCTTTTTAAATGGACTCCGAGCAGTGCAAAAACTATGGAAAGATGCATATCATTTTAAAGCTCTCTTTCTCCAGTTTCCAATGATATATAAACCGCCACCCTACGCCTTTTAGTTTTCACTATTTTCGCGATTGAAATTGATTTCGATCGCGAACATGGAGAAAACTAAAAGGCGTAGGGTGGCGGTTTATATATCATTGGAAAGAGGGGAAAGAGAGCTTTAAAATGATATGCATCTTTCCATAGTTTCTGCACTGCTCGGAAGTCCCTTTAAAACTGCCTCTGTTTGCCCTGAATCTTCTCTGAATCTGTATATTAGTCTTTCTAAACAGTCTTTCTATATGTTTCCATGGCAGCACGGTCGGGTAAAGTCCCCGCCCACTTGACCCCCATAGGACCCTACCTATAAATTTCTCCCTAGACTCCCCCCCTACAGTCTTTTTTTTGTCCTCTGAATCACTCGACTCTGGACCCATACCAAGTGCAATTAGAACAAGTTTGAAGAGAAGTAAAGGCTTCCTACCTTTTTGCTTACAGGTTCATCCTCTCCTGTAAATGGGCCCCGGTAAGGTCTAAATGATTTAAAGTGGGCAGCTCCATTTCTGGTCATGGACGGTAGATACAGTGATGTAAATCCTCCGGGTATCCTTGATACTAAGTGGCATTTTTTCTTTGGTCGGAATGCCGCTTATGCAGCCTGTTCCTTCTTAGCCATGCGGTGGGCGGACGCGCTGGCGTGCGCTCCACCGCTAAATACTCTCTGCTCGCCGGCCGGAACTGTTGTGGGCGTACGCATGCCATGCGTTCCAGATGACGCGACATCCGGGAGATTACTTCCGGTGCGGCGCGTCCTCTTTCCCGGCTTTGCCTCTTACTATTGGCTGTGAGTAAGAGAGCCGAGCCCCCATTGCTGATTGGGCAGTAGACCGGAGGAGGGATATTTAAGTCCCTCTCTCCGGCTTGTATTGCGGCAGAGTCTCCTTGCCGTGTGGGGAGGAAGACAGTACGCTGGAGGATTGGACCTCTTAAAGAAATACTGCAACACAATTTCCATATTATATAAACCGGATGTAAGTTAAATTTAGGATTAAGGAAGTGACTAGATTTTATATTTGGTGACTGCCTTGAACTAGTTTTTTTTTTTTTTTTTTCTTACAGCAGACGCTGTATAATGGAACAGGAACTGCAACAGCACATTGACCAGCTGCAGGTTATAAGGTAGGAAGCGAACTATAGGTAAGTATTTCTTTTTTTTTTAGCAAAAAGAGGCTTGGCTCACTGAACATTTTAATATGTTTCAGCCTGCCAGAAGATCTACTGACCGAACAGCCTGGTCCATCATGGGTAATACCAGTCGAGAGACCAACTCTGCCAAGAGAAAGATCTACCTCAAGATCCCGTTCACGCAGAAGATCCAAAAACCGATCAAGAAGCAGATCACGCAGAAAGTCCAGAAATAGGACAAGAAGCAGATCACGATCACGCAGGTGGTCTTCAAGAAAGAGAAGACGACACAGCAGATCATCTAGTAGAGAACGTTTCTATCACCGACCATCACACAAAGGATGCTGGGCCTGTGGAGAAAGAGTATTACCCGGCAAGCGGGTTTGTCAGGAATGTTTCAATACTATGTCCAAAGACGTGGAACAACCCAAGGATGTGGCAGTAATGATTAAAGAAGCGGTTAAAGAATCCATGGACCAATTCATAGCAACGCTATCACTTCCTCGAGTTTCGCCAGCAGAAGATCTGCCTATCAAAGCGGATCAGGCGCAGGCGGAGGAGAATGAGCAACCAGACGTAGGCTTCAATTTTAACCTCGTCCAGCCGTTTATTGAATCAGTACGTGAAGCTATAGAGTGGCAGGACGAAGAACCGCAGGAGTCCACATCCAGTAACCAGAAGGAGAACTACGCACACCTGAAGAAATCATCAAAACCTTTTCCACCAATAGCAGCAATCCATCAAGTCATTCTGGACGAATGGAAAAAAAACAGATAAAAAAACGGTTCTGACAAACCGTCTGGGTAAACTTTATCCAATGGAAGAAAAGAAGTTGTCAGCACTAGACGAACCTCCTAAAGTGGATGCTTCGGTAGTAGGTTTAGCAAAACACATTACATTGCCGAGAGATGACGCCGTTTCATTTAAGGATCCTCTGGATCGTAGAATTGATGCCGAATTTAAGAAAACGTATACATCAGCGGGTGGAGCCTGCAAACCGGCAATAGCGCTGACATCGATAGCAGAAGCCTTAAGAATATGGATAGACAATATAGAACAAGCATTACGTGCGGACGCGGATAAGGAAACCATCATCCCAGCTCTTGACGATATAAAACTCACGGCCGACTTTATGGGTGAAGCCACAGTCGATATAATTAGATCCTCAGCAAGGGCTATGCTGCATGCGGTGGTAGCCAAGAGAGCCTTATGGCTGAAGAACTGGTCAGCTGACGCCACCTCTAAGCAGGACTGGTGCAAGATACCGTTTGACGGTAAGAGTCTATTTGGAGACGAGATGGACACTGCAATAAAGCGTGTGACCGGAGGGAAGTCGGGAATAATTCCGCAAGATCGTGCGGCTAGAAGACCTCCCTATCAGAGAAATACTTTTCAGGACAGATATAGAAATAAAATCACCAGTCGTCCCTTCAGAAGTTTTAAGAAAAACTGGCAAAGTTCTCAATCAACGTTGTCAAAAATGAATAGGCAGAAGAAGTCTCAGCCTTCTTCACAAACTAAGTCTTTTTGATGCGCAGCCCGTCCAGATCTGCCCGGTGGGAGGAAGACTACAGAGGTTCGGACAGGTCTGGACGGAGAACATTCAAAACCACTGGGTTGTAGACACAGTTACCTGGGGTCACCCTTGGAAATTCACAGCGCAACCACTGAACATTTTCAAAACAACGAACATTCCGGTCAACAAAGAGAAAAGGGCAATACTTATGAAGTATGTTCAGGAGTTAATTCGGAAAGAGGCAGTATGTCAAGTTCCAGATACAGAGAAGGGGCTGGGGGTGTATTCACCTCTCTTTTTTGTCCAAAAGAAGACCGGCGATCTGAGGCCAGTCATGGATCTCAGAAGATTGAATTCGTTCATCCACTTACAACGCTTCAAAATGGAGACATTACAGACTATCCTACAAGTAGTGAGACAGGGGGATTGGGCCATCACTATAGAGGCATATCTTCATATACCTATAAACCCGGAGTATCAGAAATACCTCAGGTTCACAATTGGAGACCTACACCTACAATTTTGTGCCCTTCCATTTGGGATCTGCACAGCTCCCAGGACTTTTACAAAAGTAGTGCTGGCAGTGGTAGAGTTCTTGAGGCTCAGAGGCCTCAGACTCTACCACTACTTGGACGATCTGCTATTACTACATCAAGACAAGAGTCAGATATTGCAGCACAGACAGCTTCTAATGGAACAACTACAGGCATTTGGTTGGAAAATAAACATGAAGAAAAGTCGCTTGGAACCCTCAAGAGACTGTGTATCTAGGGGCACGTCTCCAGACCTGCATCAACACTGTCAGCCTACCAGAGGAGAAAGCCCAAGGGATAATACAACTAGCACGGAACATGATGTGCTCTCCAGTAATCACGGCCAGACAATGTCTAAGCCTCCTGGGGACTCTGACCTCGGTCATTCCCATGGTCAAGTGGGCACAATGGCACTCCAGACAGTGGCAAACAGGCTTCCTATCACAATGGCACGGAAAGAACATGCGACAACCAATCTTAGTGACTCATCAAATGAGGAACAGCCTACTTTGGTGGACAAGAGCAAAAAAATTTAGCTACTCCTCTAAATATCCAGAAGCCCTTAGGGATCATGGTTACTACAGATGCCAGCCAGAAAGGCTGGGGAGCGTACCTGCAAGATCACCATGTGCAAGGTCTGTGGAGACACCAGGAAGGTTCAATACCAGCCAACCAGTTAGAGATCAGAGCAGCTTTCCAAGCGTTAACAGCCTTCCACGATCACCTTGTAGGCAAAGATGTCATGTTACAAATGGACAATCGAACGGCTGTGGCCTATGTAAAGAAACAGGGGGGCACCCGGTCGAGGACATTGTTGAAAGAGATATCCCCAATATTCCAACTGGCAGAGAAAAGCCTCAACAGTCTTTCGGCAGTATACATACCTGGCAAGGACAATGTCACAGCAGATTACTTAAGCAGAACAACCCTCAACAACAACGAGTGGGAATTGGACACAGAAATATTTCAGAAGATCTGCCATCAATTCGGAACACCACAGGTGGATCTGATGGCGACGAGAGTCAACCGCAAATGTCACAAATATATCTCCAGACACCAGTCATCATCAGCAATTGCTACAGACGCCCTGACGACACCCTGGAATTTCAAAGTGGCGTATGTCTTTCCGCCAGTACCATTAATTCACCGGTTACTGCTAAGATTGTGTCAGGAGAAGGTGACGCTCATAGCCGTCATACCTTTCTGGCCACGGAGACCCTGGTTTCCCCTGCTATGGGACCTGAAAATCCAGGATCCATTACGCCTTCCGTTAATACCGAAGTTATTGACACAAGGACCGATTTGTCATCCCAATCCGGGCAAATTAAACCTCACAGTCTGGAAATTGAAAGGGGGAGATTGGAGAAACTAGGTTGTTCATCTGAAGTAATAAACACCATAATGACCGCAAGGAAACCATCAACGAAAGCAGCATATCAGAGGGTGTGGTCAAAATTCCAAGAGTTCGCAGCCATGAATGAGTTCGACCCGACTAAACCATCGGTGATCCATGTTCTGAAATTCCTGCAATCTGGTCTGGACAAAGACTTAAGTTATTATACAATACAATACAATACAATAACATTTCTATAGCGCTTTTCTCCCATAGGACTCAAAGCGCTTAGGCTCTCTCAGATTCAGTAATTAGTAGGATGAAGTATTCACACAACAAAAGTTATATTTCTGCAAATACCAAACTGAACAGGTGGGTTTTCAGTCTGGATTTAAACACGTCCAGGGATGGAGCTGTCCTGATCTGTTGAGGTAAGGAGTTCCAAAACGTAGGGGCAGCATAACAGAAGGCTCTGGGACCAAAAGTTTCCAAGTGGACTCTGGGTATGACTAGATTATTAGAACCTGTTGATCTGAGAATGCGGGGATTGCTACGCAGCTGCAACATATCTTTCATGTATCCAGGGCCTAAATTATTCAGGGATTTAAATGTCAGTAGGCCGATCTTGAGTAGGACCCTCCATTCTATAGGTAGCCAGTGAAGGGAGTGCAGGACTGGCGTTATGTTGCAGTGACGGGGTTGGTTGGTTAGCAGTCTGGCAGCAGTATTCTGTATCAGCTGTAGTCGGTACAAGACCTTTTTTGGAAGGCCAGTGTAGAGAGCATTGCAGTAGTCCAGTCGGGATGTGATGAAGGCGTGGACTAAGGTTGGCAGATCTTCTGGGGGTATGAGGTGCTTGATTTTTGCAATGTTCTTCAGGTGAAAATAGGATGATTTCACCACAGCAGAGATTTGAGTTCTGAACTTTAAATCCCAATCAATTAGAACTCCCAGGCTACGCACATGATCAGAGCTGCGCAGATCCGTGCCTCCTATTCCCAGTGGTGAAGACTGCAAGTTAAGTTGTTTTGTTATCATGCTCTGCCCTCCTATCAGAAGGACTTCAGTTTACGCTAAAGACACAAATTTCAGCATTATCAGCTCTCGCAGATCAAAGATGGGCCTTACATCCTCTAGTTATACAATTCTTGAGGGGTGTTATGAAGAAAAAACCACCAATAAAAGCGTTCTTTCCGCAGTGGGGCTTACCGCTAGTTCTGAATATGCTATCAGAGTCTCCTTATGTTCTAACTAGCGATTGTACACTCCTACAACTGACATACAAAACGGTATTCTTAGTCGCCATGTCATCGGCAAGAAGAGTATCAGAACTTCAAGCAATAGGCTGTGGAGAACCAAGTCTAACTTTTTACCCAGACAGAGTGGTAATACGCCCAATGCAACACTTCATTCCGAAAGTATCCTGAGTACCACTTCAACCAACAGTGGACATTACCGACTTTTCATGATGATGATAATGAAAATCCACATCCATTAGATGTGGGAATGGCCCTTAAAACTTACCTTATTAAAACAGCAGACCTACGTAAGACTGACAGACTGTTTATAATCCCTGCCGGTTATAGATCAGGTCAGCCAGCCACTACAGGGACTATTGCGCAATGGCTGGTAAAGACCATTCAGTGTGCATACAAGGGGAAAGATCTTGATCCTCCTCAACAAATTACTGCACACTCGACTAGAGGACTAGCAGCATCTTGGGCGGCCCTTAACAAAGTGCCGGCCGACAAAATTTGTCAAGCGGCCAACTGGTCAACAATTAACACCTTTATAAAACATTACAAAGTTGACCCAGCTGCAAATTCATCACTCAATTTTGGTGTTTCTGTATTGAATGTGAAGTAACATTAAATTTTTGTTCAGCATTGCACCTCATCCCTCCCTGTGTTGTTATTCTTAGTTAGCTCCCGACCGTGCTGCCATGGAAACATATGGAAAGCCGAAAATTGTATACTCAATTAAGTAATTTTCCTTTCCAGATGTGTCCATGGCAGCACGGGGCTCCCTCCCATAGATTCGGTGATTCCGAGTCCAAGTTTAAGACTGTAGGGGGGAGTCTAGGGAGAAATGTATAGGTAGGGTCCTATGGGGGTCGAGTGGGCGGGGACTTTACCCGGCCGTGCTGCCATGGACACATCTGGAAAGGAAAATTACTGATAGGTGAGTATACAATTTTCGGCTATTTAATTGCCACAGCTTAGAAGAAGTTCCAGAAATGTTAAACATGCAGGGTTTCTGATGTGAAATTTATCTGAAAACAGGTACCCAAGGGGTTAAAAAACACAGCCTTGGTATTCTGGGATGCAGTTTTTGTTCTGCTCTCACTGCTGCTGCCTGGGAGGTCTGTCTCTCCATTAGCTTGCCTGTTATTGCTGGCTTATCGCCTTATCTAAACAGCCGGGTTTTCGCCGCTCACATTCCGCCTGCTCTAAACTTTATGAATTAACCTTCAGTGACATGTGTTGTGATAATCTCCGCACAAGGCGGTAATTTCCCTGCACTGCTCAGGAATGTCAAATTTTCATGCGGAAACAGCTTTTATGAATGGACACTTTGCTAAATGGTCGGTAAATTCAGCTGTTTTGAGCATTACTGCATGCGGGAATGCTTTATGAATAGAGGCCAAAGACTGATACTGCTTCCATTGTTTCCCCCTCTATGCGCTGGAAGGTAATGAATCTTGTCATGATCTTAGTTTTTTTCATATTAAGCCTTACGCCAAACTTTTGCATTTTCCTCTTTCACCTTCAAGAGGTGTCTTAATTCTTCTTCACGTTCTGCCATTAGGCCTGGAACTCGCTAGCTGCGCTTTTCTAAGCGCTTGTGATTTGAAAAGCTTGCTAATGTAATGCTATGTGTGTGATCCCACTTGAGGGATGTGATTTTTTAATTGCTGATAGTTGTATTTACTCTATTCTATAGGTGCCCACCAACAGTACTATTTTCAATAAAGAATTGCTCATGCGATCAGATAAATGTGATCAGATTAACATAAAATAAGCCATGTTGATGTCCCAAATCAAGTGTAAATGATTCTAAAGTATTCAATGACAATTTAGTCAATCAGAAAAACTGTTTTTATAATCAGTTGCGAAGGATAGGAATTACAGATTGGTTTGTCGGTGAAATAGTTTATGTATTACGACATTTTATATATAATTGCATCTGATAGTTTAGGCAATTCTTTGCTGAAAATTGTGCCATTAGTAGGCACCTTTAAGAGAGCCCGAGGTGGGCACACAAAATTTTAAAACGTAGGCTTCCTGATCCAGGGGGCAGAGCGAATCAGGTGGCCGCAAAATCTGCCACTCCCCGCCGCCACTGGCCCACTTTCACTTTCGTGACCTCTGGGTCACAATGCTGGAATTAGAAAGGAAGGAGGGGGAGCGGCAGGCGAGAGAGAGAGAGCTGCCCAATGGCAGCTCTGGAAACCCTGCAGAAATAAACAGGGAATCCCTCTCCTCTAGGTTTACCTCAGAGATAGCGACAAATAATGAGAGAGCGGCAGTGGGTGGATACAGAGGCATGTCATGAGGCAGAGAACATGCCTCTATGTCCCATCTACCCCCCATGGAACCGCCTCGTGTTCTTGTTAACCACTTGCCGACCGCACGCTTATACCGTGCGTCGGCAAAGTGGCAGCTGCAGGACCAGCGACGCAGTACTGCGTCGTTAGCTGCAGGCTGATTAATCAGGAAGCAGCCGCTCGCGCGAGCGGCTGCTTCCTGTCAAATCACGGCGGGGGGCTCCGTGAATAGCCTGCGGGCCGCCGATGGCGGCTCGCAGGCTAAATGTAAACACAAGCGGAAATAATCCGGCGGCCGGGGATCGCCGCCATGTGACAGGGGACGTCCTGTCACTGGCTGCACAGGACGGATAGCGTCCTGTGCAGCCTCGATCACCGGGGGGGGAGCAGGTAGGAGAGGGAGGGGGGAATTTCGCCGCGGAGGGGGGCTTTGAGGTGCCTCCCCCGCCAGCCACACGCAGGCAGAAGAGATCAGACCCCCCCTGCACATCATCCCCATAGGGGGGGAAAAAGGGGGGCAATCTGATCTCTCTGCCTGCACCCTGATCTGTGCTGGGGGCTGTAGAGCCCACCCAGCACAGATCACTAAAAACCACGCTGGTCCTTAAGGGGGGGTAAAGGGTGGGTCATCAAGTGGTTAAAGCAAACCTGAAGCAAAAAAAATATATGATATAATAAATTGTATGTGTGTGGCTACCAGGATAGAGTGGTTCTGGTCAATCTATAAGGGTTACTGAACAAGTGGCGAATGTGATAAACTCCATGCGTCCAGAGATTGACTAATCTTACAATTTTTTTAAAGCATCATTCTTGCATGATAAAAATTTCAGGCGCATTCACTTGCATCTACTGGTTTTATCTATCTATTGTTTTATTTATCCTACTATTGGAAGACTTGCAACCTATATGTGTAGAAACTTAATGTGGATCTGGTTTTAAGATTCAACATCTCTTCTTTTGCTGACGAATGCTATTTGGGCTTAGCATTAGTGTTCTACCATTTTTGGAGGATCAAAAGCAAAAACCCCTTGCATCACTTTAAAACAGCATTGACATTTTTTGTGCGACAACCTTTTTGGCCATTAGTGATCCTGAGCCTAAGCTGAATAGAGGGATGCCTCAGGATCCTACTGAAGCTACCCTTGGTGCTCCAATGTCTCCGTCGCTGAACGCGGCTCCCCTCCACATCGGGGCCGTGCATTCTCCTCTGTTACGAGCCATGCAGTAGCCACGTGAGCATGGCCATGCATAAGCAGTAGCACGGAGCTGCGGTTTCGGCTTACTGCGCATGCGCGGGCAGGTTCATTTGGCCACACTGCAGGAAGAGGAGCTGCGCTGCCCCAATAGAATTAGTGACAATGCATTGTCGCTAATCTTCCAGGGGGCCGCACTCAGAGCAGCGAGGGAAGCTTTAATAGGATCCAGAGGCTTTCCTCTCTTTAGATAAGTATCTCATTTTGTACCCGAAGTTAGGCTTGGGTACTCTTTAACCACTCTGCGACTGTCTAATGCTGACTCGTGGCCACAGAGTGGCTTCATTGTTCTTCCACCATGCCATATGGCGTCATCTCGCGAGGAGCGAGATTAGATGGGAGCTCACACGAGCCAACCAACAGCCACAGCGATCAGCCTGCCAGCGGCTGATTAGCACTGGCAGGCTGTTCTCTTTACTTATAATAAAAATGTAAATAGTGCTGACATCTTGCTCAGCACTGTACAAAGTATATTGCCTTGTCATTAACTGTCCCTCTAATGGGTTTACAATCTAATCTCTGCCATAGCATATAACCATAGCCATATAACAAAACATAGTGTAGGGCCGATTTAGGGGGGAAAAGGAAGGGGGATAAAAATAAATACAAAAATGTGTCTTTTTTATAAATAAAAACAAACAAACCTGACAATTGCAGCAGCAATCAGAGACCACCAAAAGAAATCTATATTTGTGAGAAGAAAGGGGTGTAAATTTCATTTGGGTGCTAAGTTGTATGACCGAGCAATAAACCATTAAAGTTGTTAAGTGCGGAATTGAAAAAAAATGGCCTGGTCACTAGGGTGGTATAAACCTCTGGTTCTCAAGTGGTTAAGAGAGAATATACATATATATTTTTTCTTGCAGCAACAACACAAGTATGTACGTGAGGTGGTTGTTTGAATGTGTATCAGGATCCTGCCGACATTTTTGTTTATGCTGCATAAATTTGTATTCGAGTTTTCTATTTGGAAATAAATTAATGGTTTTACAAACCTGACTGCTCTATCAGTTTATGTGAGCACCTCAGATACTCGATATACAGTACCACATTCTGCATTTCACAGTGCGATGTTAAAGTCGCACGTTAGAAAATGTTCCAACGTAGACTAACGCACAGCAATGCAAAGTCTGTGCGACATTCACAGTGCACATGTTGCGTTGTGTGTAATGTGTAGCAATATTTAGAAAGTGCTGCATGCTGTGTGTTTAGCATTACATATGCTGCATTATGTGTGTTGCACATGCTCAGTAATGTTGTTGTTTTTTTTTAAATGTAACGCATGCGCCGTTTTCGTTCCATCATTATGTAACGAAAACGGCGCACCAAGAGACACATAACGTAGTACAAAATAACATCCAATTTTATAACCTACATGCGCTGCGTTAGGGGCACGTTGTGCGACTTTAACGTCGCATCAAACGCACCGTCCCACTGTAAAAGAGGCCTAAGGGCCTGTTCAGACTATCTGCGTATGAAGAATGCGTTTAAAATCAAAGAAACGCAAGTTGAAAAACGCATGTGTTTTTCTTGCGTTGTAATGCGTATTCTATTGCGTTTTGCACACACACGTGACCCAGGGGAAAAAAAAGAATTATGGGAACCGCAGAGGAAAACGGACGCTAAAAACGCAATAGTACGCATTTTTGATACGCGTCCATAGACTTTCATTGCGTCCGTTTCTATGCGTGACGCACAGAACTGCGTGCAGCAATGCGGATAAGAAACGTATGCGTCTTATACGCATACATGTGAACTAGCCCATTCAAAAGCATTAGGAGCCGTTTCTATGCGTTTTTGGTATCCGGACACATTCCCTGAAAACGTCTAGGAACGCGCATAGTCTGAACAGGCCCTTAGTGTGAAGAATCACTAAACTGAGGCTGTAGCCAGTTAATTATTTGCACAAGTACTACTGCTCCAGGATCAACACTCTTGCATAGATAACTGAGTTTCTTTTAAAGTGACGCTGAAACTGAAAAAAAAAACAATGATATAATGAATTGTTTGTGTAATACGATAATTAATAGAACATTAGTAGCAAAAAAAAAAATAGTGTCATATTTTAATTTTCATATATATAGCTTTTTTTTTTTATAACTTTGCATCATTCTCTAATAATTGCAGTTTCCACAATACACTCAGCATTTTAAATGATTTCACAGAGCAGACTGTGACTCTTTTAATTTTTCTCTGCAGAAAAACCATAAACAAAGAAGAAACAATGAGAGACAGTTGAGATAAAAGCTTCAAAAGAGAGTGCTGTCCAACTTTACAAAGTCGCAGAGCTCAAAGAAGCTTTTTTGCCTAGATAACCACTGAAGTCTCTTCCTGTACTTGAAACAATATGAGACTCATATCTGTGCTAATAATGTTTTATTTCTTAGCTGTACTACACATCCAAATCATTATATCAGAAGTTGATTTTCACTTCAGATTCCCTTTAAGGCCTCATTCACATCAGGGACGTTTCAGTGTGCTGTGAAAAGCGTTCAGCAAGGTATTGATTTTCCCATGTAACTAAATGTAGCTGGTTCAAATCTATGCACTGCGCTGAGCAGCGTTACAAAAACGTAGGGTTGCATGCATTTCTGTGCATTGAGCTGTAAAGCGCACATCAATGCAAGTGAATGGGTGCGCTTTTTTGGCGCATAAAGGCGCGTATAAGCACATAGAAGAGCATGCGTATTTTTTACCCCTAATTGGAGAAAAAAATACATTTACATACAAAAACAAAGTTTTACCACGCATTTTCACACGTTTATCAGCGCAGCAGATGTGAACGAAGCCTTACTCTCTTTTTTTTTTTTTTTTTTTAGCTTTCTTGGCTCCTGTTGCATGCAACAGGAGTCCCGTGTAAGCAAGGCCTTAAAGCCCATGCACGGAAAAAGCGTGAGTGCATAAAACACTCCCACAAAACGTGCATGGACAGCCACGGCCCCACAATACAGCAGGGCCCTTCCGGTGTTCCCCGAAGGGAACCTTCGCTCTTTGTCTTTCGGCGCAGGGGGTTTCTTGGGTCCTCCAACACCCGAAGGATAGAAGGACCCCAACCTGCCCAGTGGTTACCCAAAGGGCCTGGCCATGTGGCATCCCACATGGTCAGTGGCTCCCCCAAAAGGGAGCCGGGCGGGAACCGAGGTCCCCAGGGGACAAGTCCCCGGTGCCAGCAAGCTGGCCCCGACCTTGCGGCCGGAGTTATAAAAATTCCGCACTCTCCCTAGCCAAAAGGCCGGGGCACTGCGTTAGTCGGCAATGCATATGGGCAGTACAGACCTAAGCACCTTACTCCGCCTTGGGGTGTTGCAGACCCAAGGTTTTTCAGGTACTCCTGGATCCGCAACTTCCAGGGGCAGTACGCCTAAGCAAAGCCCTCGACCCTTCAGCTTCGACCAAGGTATTGATCCATTCAGTCAGATCCATTCAGTCAGCCTCTAGTGAGTTGATGGACCAGGATGGACACCTGTTATCGGAAGACCAGAGGCTTGTGCCCCCCCCACCCGATCATTCCTTAAAGGTATCCTACCCCCGGGTGACAAGGCCGGGTTCACTGGAACATGCCTCCCTGAGACTGATAAGAACAGATACTACACTTGATCTTAGCCAAAAGGCCGAGAAGCGACTCTTCCTGTACTGAAAAACAATATTTTTTACTCACTTCTTTGTAGTGTTGTCCGAATCCTGAACGATTCGGATCTTTGATCCAAATCTATTTTGTGAGTCGAATCATCCGAATCACTCATTTTGATGATTCGGATGATTCCACTCACAAAATAGATTTGGATCAAAGATCGCAAAGGGGGCGGGGCCAGGAGTCCTGGAAGCAGAGCAGAGATGGATCGCTCTGTTGAAGGGGAGGCAGCCTTGCACAGCCACAGGTAGATGAGAGAGAGGGGACATCGGTGCCATTGCCAGATATGTGTAGAGCACACATACTGGCTGAAATGTGCTGCTCATTATAGGTTGTTCCCAGTGGCGGACACAGCCAGCAGTGGGCCCCTGTGCAAAATTGTAATTGTGGGCCCCCTACGACCTGCGGCGCGGCAAAATATGGGCGTGGCTACAAAAATAGGCGTGGAAAGAACCTGCGGCGCGTAGCGTCGCGGCAAAAAAATGGGCGTGGCAATGACCGGATGAGGGCGGAGCTAACTGTAACTTAAAGCGAACCCGGGGTGAGGGTTTATTTCCTTTTAAACAATACTAGTTGCCTGGCGGCCCTGCTGATCTATTTGGCTGCAGTAATAAACTGAATTACACCAGCAACAAGCATGCAGCTAATCTTCTCAGTTCTGACAATATTGTCAGAAACCCCTGACCTGCTGCATGCTTGTTCAGGGTCTATGGTTGAAAGAATAAGAGGCAGAGGACCAGCACGGCAGCCAGGCAACTGGTATTGCTTAAAAGGAGAGAAATATGGCAGCCTCAAGATTATTCTCACCTCAGGTTCCCTTGAAAAGTGCAACGCAAAGACAGTGGGCCCAAGTTTTGGTGACCCTTTCCCCAGAAAATTCACATAATTGTGCAGGTTTTCTCAAGAAAATACACATCATGTCGGCAGATATGCCCAGAAAATACGTGCAATCAAGTCGGCAGATATGCCCAGAAAATACGTGCAATCAAGTCGGCAGATATGCCCAGAAAATACGTGCAATCAAGTCGGCAGATATGCCCAGAAAATACGTGCAATCAAGTCGGCAGATATGCCCAGAAAATACGTGCAATCAAGTCGGCAGATATGCCCAGAAAATACGTGCAATCAAGTCGGCAGATATGCCCAGAAAATACGTGCAATCAAGTCGGCAGATATGCCCAGAAAATACGTGCAATCAAGTCGGCAGATATGCCCAGAAAATACGTGCAATCATGTCGGCAGATATGCCCAGAAAATACGTGCAATCATGTCGGCAGATATGCCCAGAAAATACGTGCAATCATGTCGGCAGATATGCCCAGAAAATACGTGCAATCATGTCGACAGATATTTGCATACATGGAGAAATGAAAATGGCAGCGCATCTAACCAAGATGCACCTGACATTGCATAGGGCTAACTAGCCTCTTAAAGGCACAACTGTGCTCATAGCAGTAGAACAGGTGCATTAGAACTAATGCATCTCACAATACAATAATGGAAGCAAATCCATGCGTTACACATTATTAACTTATTAGGGGACCTTACCCTTGTCTTATTGAGAGAGACATCAGTTCAGTAGCAGGGACGGCTCGTGCAGCCTTCTCTCGGGGTCCCCGCCCTAACCTACGTTTAAAATCACCCAGCAATATGGGAACATGCTTGCAGCATTGCCTTGGGAGCAGCCGGCCATATAAAGGGGAAGGGGCGTGGCGTGGGCGGCGCCCCAGGCTCTCTCACTGCCTGGGGACACCGCCCACAACCACACCCCAACCCAAAGGAAAGAAAGTTACAATTGCATACATGGAGAAATGAAAATGGCAGCGCATCTAACCATGTCGGCAGATATGCCCAGAAAATACGTGCAATCAAGTCGGCAGATAGCCCAGAAAATACGTGCAATCATGTCGGCAGATATGCCCAGAAAATACGTGCAATCATGTCGGCAGATTTGCGCAGAAAATACATGCAATCATGTGGCAGACCTGCCCAGAACATACACCTGCTAATTTAAATAAAAAAACAAAAACATTTACTCACCTGCAGCAGCAGACCTTCTGTCCCAGCCTCCATCCAGCGCGCAGCTCCCATGGGTGGTTGGGTGGATAGGTAGCCTGGTGGGTGGGTGGGTGAGTGGGTGGGTTGGTAGCCTGGTGGGTGGGTGGGTAGGTAGCCTGGTGGGTAGGTAGCCTGGTGGGTGGGTTGGTAACTAGCCTGGTAGGTAGGTAGGTAGGTAGGTAGCCTGGTGGGTGGGTTGGTAACTAGCCCGGTAGGTAGCCGGGTGGGTGGTTAGGTAGGTAGCCTGGTGGGTGGGTAGGTAGGTAGCCTGGTGGGTGGGTGGGTAGGTAGGTAGCCTGGTGGGTGGGTAGCCGGGTGGGTTGGTAACTAGCCCGGTAGGTAGCCGGGTGGGTGGTTAGGTAGGTAGCCGGGTAGGTAGGTAGGTAGCCGGGTGGGTGGTTAGGTAGGTAGCCGGGTGGGTAGGTAGGTAGGAAGCCTGGTGGGTGGGTAGGTAGCCGGGTGGGTGGGTAGGAAGCCTGGTGGGTGGGTAGGTAGCCGGGTGGGTAGGTAGGTAGGAAGCCTGGTGGGTGGTTAGGTAGTCGGGTGGGTAGGTAGGTAGGAAGCCTGGTGGGTGGGTAGGTAGCCGGGTGGGTAGGTGGTTAGGTAGCCGGGTGGGTAGGTAGGTAGGAAGCCTGGTGGGTGGTTAGCTAGTCGGGTGGGTAGGTAGGTAGGAAGCCTGGTGGGTGGGTAGGTAGCCGGGTGGGTAGGTGGTTAGGTAGCCAGGTGGGTAGGTAGGTAGGTAGCCGGTGGGTAGGTAGCCTGGTGGGTGGGTAGGTAGCCGGGTGGGTAGGTGGTTAGGTAGCCGGGTGGGTAGGTAGCCGGGTGGGTGGGTAGGTAGTCGGGTGGGTGGTTAGGTAGGAAGCCTGGTGGGTGGGTAGGTAGCCGGGTGGGTAGGTAGGAAGCCTGGTGGGTGGGTAGGTAGCCGGGTGGGTAGGTAGGTAGGAAGCCTGGTGGGTGGTTAGGTAGTCGGCTGGGTAGGTAGGTAGTAAGCCTGGTGGGTGGGTAGGTAGCCTGGTGGGTAGGTGGTTAGGTAGCCGGGTGGGTAGGCAGGTAGCCCTTTTAGTAGCTATCCGAGTGGGGGGCCCGACTCCTATCCTCCCTCCCTCCCTCCCTTCCTTCCTCACCTCGGAGGGCCCCCCTCCCGATATGCGCGGCGGGAGAGCGAGCGGCAAATACAGGAAGTCTTCGGCTCTCCAGGCAGACGCTAGAGGGCTCCGCTGCTTGGTCTCCAATATGTCTCCAACTCTGTCGACATATTGGAGACCAAGCGGCTGAGCCCTCTAGCGCATGCCTGGAGACCCGGATTTGCCGCTCTCCCGCCACGCATACCGGGAGGGGGGCCCTAGAGGTGAGGGAGGGAGGATAGGAGTCGGGGCCCCCCGGGGGAAAAAATAATAAAAAAATATATATATTAAAAAAAAAAAAAACTTAACGGGCCCCTGAAGAAAACGGAACTTCAGGGGCCCTCGTGCGGCAGCACGGCCTGCACGGCCGTATGTCCGCCACTGGTTGTTCTGTAGTTGTGCACAGTGAACACATTGGAAACTTTTGGCACAGCTCAGTAACATTACAGGCAGCATGCTGGGCTAGGACAGGGCAGGCACTGTAATTGCTGTGCAATATGATCCTCCTGCACTGCTCTAAACAGCTGCACTTTACTTCTGGGAATGCTTTGGGGAATGGGAGTTGGGAGTA